>NC_041382.1:777933901-777949579 GCF_002162155.2 Triticum dicoccoides
AGACACTACTCAGACCAAAAAAAACCAATTTCCAAGACCACGCCCTAGGATTTCCTAGATCGAGGAAGCAACTGGATCAAGAGGAAAAAATACGGGCTCCAATACGGCGTCCGTTTTTTTAGTGTGTCTGCATAGGGTGGGCCGGTGGGGGAGGGTCAACTTGAATTTTATCCAACAATTTTTATGAGTGTCTAATATTGCCAAATCATTTAGCAGTGGAAGATATGTATCGTATATGTATGCGAAGGTAAATCACTTAATCAAAAACATAAGTAATACGGAATAGTACGAATGATATACCTCAGACCAATCGCATCGGCTTCCGTGATTAGGCGCTCAGCAACGACACGATGTGGCACTCGGCGAGCGCCTAGAAAGTGGATAACGAACGCACTCGGCGCTGTCTCCTGCCATGGCCTGGCGATGTGCGTGTGAGTTGTGTGTGGCCGCGTCCAGCTACTCGAGCTGCCGACGCCCGGCGGCCTGCAACTTGTGATCTGGAGTTCGGGACGGGGGAACAGAGAATAGGGTACTGGATTAGGGATGCGATCTCACATCTCAGGAGTTACGCCGTGATTGCATGCATACATCAGTGTGGGCCTAATTTTGTTTACTTGAGCTAATTTCGTTTTGGGAGAATAAAGTAGTGAATTACTGATTGCGTACTTGCCTAGGCTGCTACCTCTGCTAAATCCTATTCGGCGCTTTCAGAGGCGCCCGCTATAGGTCTTTCTACACACGGGCGCATGACTACGTTGGGCCGGCCCAGTTTCGACATTTTTTCTGTGTTTCCAAAAGGCAAAAAGGGCGCTAGAGCTGGGTATCGAACCCGCAACCGAGCAGTTAAGAGTATGACGCTACAAACACCAGACAACACCCCTTGGTGTTATTGGTTACATGTTTTGTCGTTTTTTCTTATGCTTCTTTTCCTTTTTATTTCTTTTTTTCTTTCTTTTTTCAAATTCGCAAAACTGTTTTTCATGAATATTTTTTGCAAATCGATGAACTTTTCTCTTTGAATTTGATGATTTTTTTCGACAAATTTGATGAACGTTTTTTCAAATCCGATGAACTTTTTTACGAATTCGTTGAACTTTTTCCAAATTCGATGAACTTTTTTAGAATTTGATGAACTTTTTTTTTGAATTCCATGAACTTTTTTCTTATTCGATGAACTATTTTTTGAATTCGATGATCTTTTTTTCGAATTCAATGAATTTTTGATCGAATTCAATGAACTTTTTCAAATTTGATGAACTTTTTTCGAATTTGATAAACATTTTTAAATTTTGATGAACTTTTTTGAAAGGACAAGAGTACATACTGTAGCAAAATGGTTTGTTTTTTCCAAGAAAAAACACTGTAGCATTTTTTGAGCGAAGAAAAAAAGTGATTGAGCGGGAGCCGAGCATCGAGCGATAGCTATCGAGCGAGCGGCCAGCTAACTGACCAAGCGGCGACAGCAGCGAGCGTTGCTGGGCCAGGCCCATGCAAGCGACGCAGCAGGCGCCGGCGCTAAAGGCGCCGAGGAGGAGGTCTCGCTACCTCTCTTTCCTTTATTTGAGCAAATTTCCTTTCGGGAGATGATATGGGCCTATGGGCCTATGACGAGCGCTCCTTCGGGAGCCTCACAACGATCAACGTCATTTGCTGCGCTCTCAGCCGCCCCATCATGTGTCGTGCTCTGGGCGCTTCCTTCGGATATATTTTTTCGTACGCGTTTTCAGCTTTTTAAACGGGTTTTTTTGTTTCGGTTTTCAACCGGTCTTCCTTAGCTTTTGGATCAAAATAATTTGAAAAAATATTTCGCGCGACAAAACGCGTTTTGTTTTTATATTTCCGCGAGAGGCAAGGTTTTGCTTTCGCAAGAGGCATGACCATGACTCTCGGAAAGGGAAAAAACGTGTTTTTTGTTTTTTTTCTTCCGTCAGAGGCATGGTTTTGCTTTCGCGAGATGCATGATTTTGCTTTCACGAGAGGCACGACCATGACTCTCGAAAACGAAAAAAAAGTGTTTTCTGTTTTTTTTATGAGAGGCACGGTTTTACTTTCGCGAGAGGCATGTTTTTGCTTCTACCAGTGGCACGACCATGACTCTCAGAAAACGAAAAAAAATGTGTTTTCTGTTTATTTTCTTCCGCCAGAGGCACGGTTTTGCTTCCACAAGAGGCACGTTCTTCCTTTTACCAGAGGCACGACCATGACTCTCAAAAACGAAAAAAAACGTGTTTTATGTCTTTTTTCTTCCGCCAGAGGCACGGTTTTGCTTCCGCGAGATGCACAGTTTTGCTTTCGCGAGAGGCACGACCATGACTCTCAGAAACGGAAAAAACGCGTTTTCTGTTTTTTTTTCGCCAGAGGCACGGTTTTACTTTCGCGAGAGGCACGTTTTTGCTTTTACCAGAGTCACGACCATGACTCTCAGAGACGAAAAAAACGTGTTTTCTATCTTTTTCGCCAGAGGCACGGTTTTGCTTCGTGAGATGCACCTGAAAAAGGAGCCCTCCCGCCGGCAAGGGTCGGGATCCACCGCGCACCCACAGCCCCAAGGCCACAGGACACGTGGGAGATCGGCGGCGCCGCCGAAGGGAGGCAGAAACCCTAGCCGCCTTTCCTTGGAGGAGAGAGGTGCTCATGGTAAAATAATATGTCACTACTACCTTTGTCCTCGTTTATTGGTCCTCTTTGTATTTTGTGCCAAATTTTGACTAAATATTTAACTAACAAAATGTTAATGCATGCCATCAAAAGTTTTATTGTTGGATCCGTATTTGAATGTAGTTTTCAATGATATTATGATGACATGCATTAATATTTTATTAGTTAAATCTATGATCAAAATTTAACACAAAATACAATAGGGACCAATAAACCAGGACGGAGGTACATAGCTCTTTTCAAGAGAAGATGAGTCTACAAACTAAGAAATAAACTAAACAAAAGACATAACAGTAATTTCGAACTAAAATATTGCACCCTGGTCATAAGCATTGTAGACTCACCCATGCTTCTCAGTTATTGTAAATGTTCTTGTAAACATTAAATTTCAGAGTACTAGTTTTTATTTTTCTAGTAATCAAGAAAGTTGAACAAGAAGAAGATCATAGTTATCTTACAGCCGCTGTACATAGGCCATGACATAAGAAGTCATGCATGGATTGTCGGTGCTATCTATATCAGGAGTTGTCACAGAAGGAGGCCTCACTAGCTTATCTCTCTTGCGGCAAAATTCCTTTTCTGATCTTGCTTTTCACATCCAAATTATGCATCGCTTAGGTGATAATACCAGTTATATTCGGCCTATGCAACAACACAACATCAAAGACCTAGCCAAGGCACTAGGACGCGCACAGCGAAAAGGATAAGAATGAAAATGTGGGAAATTAAGAAAGTCGATGCAACCAATCACAGCAGCAAACAAAGCAACAATACCATCCACCGTCCTTGACAACACACGAACTACAAGAAAAGTTCTTCAAAAGCAACGTCTTTAGAAAGGAAACGCCGTACAAGCGCCGTCTTTGTCGGATCTAACCATTGAAGGTCTGATCTATATAAGAGCTCCACACAACTATTGAATGGCCGCACTAGCATATCTCTCACATGGAAGAATTCTTTTTCGTGCCCTTCCTTGCCACACACAAATTCCGCGTTGCTTGGGTGCAAAATATTGGATTCGGCTGGGCAAAATGCACACCTGCTGCTAAATTGGCACAACGGCTTTTCTGTTGAGATGAAAAGAAGAGAGATAGACCAAGAGAGAATTAGCCATCAAGTTGCATAATATATATATATATATATATATATACACACACACAAATAAACCAGCGATTGCTTCTGGTCGTCCGTCGTTAGTACTTTTGCAGAAAAGTCCCTGGTGTTTTAGTTATTCAACCCGCAGTCCCTTTTTAAGTCAGAAAACGTTTCGTTTAGGATGTTTTCATTAAAAGCCCATGTAGTTTCTTGTATTTAACGCGCGATCCTTTTAAAGTGAGAAAACGTTTCGTTCGTTTCTGGGCTTGGGCCTTAATTTTATTCAGCCTAACACAAGGGTTGGAAACCAAAAAGAAATACAGGACACACGGGCATGTATGCATCGAAGGAGAGCTCGGGGTACGGCCGCCGCCGCCGCCACGCGTGGATGGTCTTCCTGTCCGGCCATCGGGGTAGCCCACGCGGGCGAGCTGCAGATTTGGATGGGCTGCCTGGCCCACGCAGCGGACGGCGGTGGTTCGAGCAACTCCTCGACGCAGGGGAAAAGATTGGCGGCGCTGGAGTTCGCCGGAATGGGCAGGCGGCCGGTGGGTGACGCGAGGCCGCGGCGCCGACGCGAGGAAGACGAGCGGATCCGGCTGCTGGCGCGGCGGCTTGCTCCGGTGGCGGCGGCGTCCTGCTCATCCGTAGAAAGAGAGATAGGGCGTGAGGGAGAGAGGAAGAAAGGAGAGGGAGAAGGGGGCGCAGGGTCAGGGAGGCGGTCGATAGCGGTGGCGGCTCCGGCGACCGGCCGGCGGGCTTGCCAGGCAAGGCTAAGGAGTACGCCAGCCTAAGATTCGATAGCGGTATGTTTGATTTTTAGAATTGGCCTGAACATCCTGTTTGTTGTGTTTCATCTTCTGAATTGGAAACCATGGCGTGCCTGAATTTTTTTCTAGAACATGCTGCTTGAGTTGGTAATCAGTTGGTAATCATTCTTGGTGATTTATCCGATATACTGATGAATCATCCTTTGCAGGACATGACTTGAATGGATTTCTGAATTCCAAACAGTATGTTGTCGTGATGTTTGATTAGTGTCTTCTGTGAATCTGTACCAAAACAGACTAGACAGCAGACCAAGGCCATGGATCGGTTGATTCAACAGGGAAGGAAGAGACAGCAGATTATAAAACGAGCTTGGGGATTAACTGGCCTGAAACTTAAACAGGGCCGCCCTGATGATGGACTCAAGCTCCAGGTTTGCTCGCCTAGCACGTCCTAATTACATTGGCTCTTGTCAAAATGTCTAGCAGATGGATAATGAATTCATTCTGTGATGCCACATAGATATGCAAAGTCATAGTCCTGCATGTATGCACGTACCTCTTTCTAATGGCACGATGTAGTCTTTCTACTGATACATACAAGTCGATAGACGGGCACACACATTAGTAAGTTTTGCTACTAGCCTAATGAAGAGCATTTTATACATCCTTGCAGATAAAAAATGAATTGAATTATGAGCATCAGACAACTACGATCAATTTCCCGGTTATACCTGAAATAAAAGTGGCCGACCAAATGAAAGGAGGGATGCTCTCCTTGATGTGAGATTGTATAGATTATCTTACTTGATCTGCAATATTTCTTTGGATTTCTTTTTTATGAAAGACACATGACACATAGTTTGCTGGATGGGTCTAAGATAAATATTTTAGTTATAGGAGGATTTTTTGAACGAGTAATAGTATTACCACCATTTACTTGGTCTGTTGTGCTTTCGGTAGAGCTTTCATATTTCAACACAAAAACAACAATTCAAGTTGGGACCAGAATCGCACAAACATCAAGCTCAAAGGAAATATCAGTTGGGAGTGATCAAGTATTCATTTTCTTAGTGATCTAATAGGTCTTATATTTGTTTAGAGAGGGAGTTTGTTTCTAGATAGCCGTCAATTCCAATGTTTCGTTTATTTACTCTCTAAATATGAAGAAGATAGGTTTGCAATGTAGCTTTTTACATGATAATGTAACAAACATTTATGTCTTATAACTGCAAACATATTTTTAGTCCGTCACCGAGCAAATGTTTGGGAGTTGGAAATTATTTGGATACACGTGATCTCAGCAAAGAAAGATTCACACATACTGCAACCAAAGGAGCTCCTTTCACTCTCTATGCAACTAGAGAAATTATCCTTAATTACGAGCAGTACCCTAGATTTAGTTGTGGTTCTAACATATTAGAGATGTGGTTAGAATACCTACTGCTCTGAAATATTAAGTGGTTTGCACAAATCACCGATTCCCTCGTGCAGTGTACAATGTGATATTGATCACAATAGGATCAAACTTAATACAGGAAGTACGCAGTTAATTGTTTCTGAACTATACTACTTTGTATGTTCATTCTCCTTTCCTTTTAAATCTCCAATTTAGTTGCAAGTATTTTATTTGTTATCATTTGGCTTCTTAATAAGAAATTCAGCAAGCAACTACTCGACTGATGAGAGACATGTTGACAATTTTTGCTGCAGTGAGGTGCATTCTCGATCATGTTAATAATCTGTATCTAAATTATTCAGATGTGAAACTCATCCTTCTTAAAACATCTGCAACACATATGTGCACTCCGAAATGGTAAAATATTTGCATTCTATAGGCCTTCAAGTTTGTGTAGCATCACCATATTTACCTGGTTAGTGTATATGTTGGTATGCATTTTGCCTGCACAAGATTGGAAATGGTGATAGATTTGCACAAGACTACTTGCCACTTCTTATAGGATTGGTCAAAGAAGATGAGTAATTGCTGAAATTTGATGTTCTGTGTACAGAATCAAGACATGCCACTGTAGATGTTTTTTTTAAAGGCAGCTAGCTACTTGGATTGCGCAAATCAACAAGAACTCCCTCATATAGCATCAGAACTAAGGTTATTCTTAATTAAGTAGCTCACAAGATCACTTTAAGATTTTTTTTTCACATGAAAATAATAACCTTGAAGTTCAAATCTTCTATTGAAACTCCTTTCCTATGTATGAACCTCAGGAGACAACTTCCAGTAGACCTGGCCAATGGGAATCTCAATTCTCTTAGCCTGTAAGCTCAGCTCTCAATCAGGTATTCTATTCGTAACTCAGCGTATTTTTTCTGAAGTTTTAGGCCTAACTCCCAAACATCTTTTGTCAAGAGTAAGAATGTAGCTGTTGATGGTTGCTTGCTGAAGAAGAGTGGTATCAATATTACCATAGAAGTAGATGTTTTTCGAATTATTCTTGATTTTCTATTGTGTTAATATCTCTCTGCACTATTTTTAATTGGGAATCCTTGCTCCTTGGGTCCCTGTAAATTGTACAAAAGGTAATTTATCTGAATTTTATGGTCTTTTAGTTTGTTCTGAGCCTCTGAGTTTCCTCAGTTCTTCTGTACCTTTTCTTTGTTGGTTTACATTTATTGGATGTTCCAATGTTATTCTATGTTCATATGTGCAATCGGATTTACAAAACAACAAGCAAAGCAATTTATGAACATTGCATTTTCTATTTTATCAACGTTGCATTTTCTTAGTTGTCGTTAGTTACCAGATGTGCTAGAACACACACGCATGTGTGCGATTTTGCCCTGGCTTTCTGATTTCTGAATTGAAACGAGTAGGTGCATGTGTTTCTTGACAGAGTCAAGTAGCGGTGCTTTGAGCTTGATGTCCCGTGACCCAGTTCCTTGAACTGGCTAACCCTTATTGATGTCGTATGTCCTGAACTAACTCTCATGACCAAGTCCTCAACACGTCTGACCCTCACAGGCATGTTGTGCCGTGGCTCGATTCATTGCATTGTGATTGAATACATTTAGACACATTAGGATTAGGCGGTCGCCAACATCAGTGAGGGTGGTGAGGAAGAAAAGCGACGACATGGGTCGACACCGTGTTAAAATAGAGGACATGGACATGTGAGGGAGTCTTGATCCACGCTTATGTCTTAGGGGCATGCGATACTTTTTTTCCTCCCGTTGCAACGCACGTGACATTTTCCTAGTAATATATACAAATACTAATTAGTGCCGAACAAACACAGTTAGTTGGCAAGAGGCTGAGATGGTTGTAAATATAAATTTAGGTAGTACCTAAGATGATGCATGTTTCAACAGCTACTTGGCAGGAGCGTCTATCAAAATATAGCTCGGCAAAGAACTGATGCCTCTCGGTGGCATCCCTCAGGCGGCGAGCTGAGAAGGCGATGTGGTACCAGAAAGTTACGCAGGCAGCCTTCATCTCTGTGGTCGACTGGTCAGGATACTCAAACTCGGCGCCCTACATCATATCAATCGGTCTCAACCATAAGTATTAAGCACAACAGAGACGAATGCATAGCGAAGAAGAAGGAGAATAGAATGCTTGTGTACTATCTCGTACCTTGTTGTTGGAGTTGTAATGTTTGATTGCACGGTGTACAAGCGTACGGAGACGGCTGGCGACCATCTCTCTGCCACCAATCAAACAATAAACAAGGGTGCACCAAATAACATAAATATAAACGGAATGGATGATTCTGCCAGCTAATTTTTTAAAATATGAAAATAAAACTAGATCCTATGCAATTCAGCAAAACGTATAATTAGAAAGTAACCCAATAGGAAATTAGTACATACTCTCGTGTGTAGTGAGGAAGTTCACTGTTGGATCTATCGACGTATTGTTGAATGGCATCCAGCGCTTCTTTTGACATAATAGGGCGGTCGATGTGCTCTTGTGGGACTGGGAGAGGGCGGCTGTAATCGTGCTCGCTGCCGCCGGCGGTGGCAGGGGAAGAGAACAAGGATCCCATCGATCGATCAATCCTGGTCTGCGTGGTCTGTGCGCCTGGCGGACAGCGTAACCCATGTAGAAGTGCATGCTCTAGCCAATGCAACCAAAACACCGATCTGATGGAAGAGACTAGGCAGCACATTATACGTCAACACTCCTCCTCACGTGTGGCTCCCTCGGGCCTAAACATGGACCGAAAGTGGCTGCAATATAATTGTGCCAGCCGGGTCTTGAACTCAAGACCTCTTGACTCTGATACCATGTAAAAGTATATGGGAAGCGTAGAACCCTTTGTCTCGGGCCGCATGTATATATTGGGCAAAAGCCTTGGCATACAAGTTTACAGGAAGATCGAGAGAACGATCATGAGATCGACCGGGGCGGTCGTTACAGAGGATAAGGAGAGAAGAGGAGATAGAGATAGAGTACAGAATTTAAACAGACTTCTATCCTTATACAACTCCTATACCCATCTATTCTAACATACCCCCTCAATCTAAACCTTAATGAGCTTTGCCAAGGTTAAGATTGTACTTAAATTCATTCAACCTTCTCTCTGTAAGAGGCTTGGTAAACCCATCTGCAAGTTGATCTTCTGTGGGAATAAACCGAATCTCCAGAAGCTTTCGAGCTACTCTTTCTCTAACAAAATGGAAATCAACCTCAATGTGTTTTGTCCGTGCATGGAAAACAGGATTTGCTGAGAGATACGTTGCACCAATATTATCACACCATAATCTCGCAGCCTGTGGAGTTTTAACTCCAAGCTCATAGAGTAACGTTTGTATCCACATCACTTCAGCTGTAGCATTTGCCAGAGCTTTATATTCAGCCTCTGTGCTTGACCTAGAAACTGTGGCCTATTTTCTTGCACTCCATGACACAAGATTAGTTCCCAGAAACACAGCAAAACCACCTGTAGATCTTCTATCATCAGCACATCCTGCCCAGTCAGCATCAGAGTATGCAGTAACAAGCATAGAAGAGGATTTGGTAATGTTGAGACCAAGACCTTCTGAAAACTTGAGATACCTTAAAATTCTTTTAACTGCAGTCCAATGAGTAGTTCTAGGTGCATGTAAATATTGGCATACCTTGTTTACTGAATAAGATATATCAGGACGGGTGAGTGTTAAGTACTGCAAGGCACCTACAACGCTCCTATAATTTGTTGCATCTTCTGGTCCAAGAACTTCTCCACTTTCCACTGTAAGCTTTTCTGAAGTAGAAATTGGAGTGTTAACTGACTTACACTTTTCCAATCCTACTCTCCTGAGGATATCAGTTGTATATTTTTTTTGTGAGAGAAGTATGCCATCTTTAACTTGCTTAACCTCTATACCAAGAAAATAGTGAAGATCACCCAAGTCCTTGAGAGCAAATTCCAACTTAAGATCTTTAAGCAAGCAAGTGGTGGCATCTGGACTTGAACTAGCAACAATTATATCATCAACATAAACAAGCACAAAGATAGTGACATTGCCTTTATTAAAGAAGAACAATGAGGTATCTGCCTTGGATGGTATGAACCCAAGACGTTGCAACTGCATACTTAGTCTGGAATACCAAGCTCTTGGGGTCTGCTTTAAACCATACAAAGCTTTATCCAATTTACAAACGTGTTGTGGTGTGCTGGGATTCTCATAACCTGGTGGTTGCCGCATGAACACTTCTTCCTCAAGAACACCATGAAGAAACGCGTTCTGAACATCTAGCTGTCTTAGACTCCAACCTCTGGAAACAGCAATAGACAAGACGAGTCGAATAGTAGTTGACTTAATAACAGGACTAAAGGTATCTTCATAATCAATTCCAAACCTTTGTTTAAATCCTTTGGCAACTAATCTAGCCTTATACCTGTCTATGCTTCCATCAGACTTTCTTTTTATCTTATACACCCATTTGCAATCAATAACATTGTCTCCATACTTTGGTGGAACCAAGTGCCAAGTCTTATTTTTCATAAGTGCATCATATTCTTTATCCATAGCTTCCTTCCAATCCTTATTAGCAAGAGCATCATGCAAATGAATTGGTTCACCGGTGGTGGTAAGAAAAGCACGTTTGATTTTGTCATACCTTATCGTGCCATCATTATACTGTTTTTCCTTGACGATACCTGACCGAGACCGTGTTTGCCGAAGAGAGGATGTAGGCGGTACAGGAACGGTTGCCACAGAAAATCCAGCCATCTCCTGATCCGAGACGGGTCCATGCAGCGAACCAGAGCCAGCCGGCTCATGATCCGAGGCGAATCCATGCAGCGACTCAGTCGCGCGCCCGCGACCAGACGCACCAGCCGCCGTGGGGTCAGGCTCGCACCCACGGTCGGGCGTTGTGGAGACTCGTGAAGGCGACGCGGTGGATTCATCCCCCCCCCCCGGCACATGGGCTGGCAGCGCGGGAAGACGTGGCGAGCGAGGGCGCGGCAGGATTGGTGCAAGGCGACACGGCGGGACCGGTGGGCGCCATCCAGTCAGCACGGTCGGCCACCAGACCAGGTGAGGCCAGGCGCACGGGGGAATCCACCTGGGATCACGCGCCGCCAGAGACAGCAGGCTGGGCGGGCGAATCTGCCTGGGATCGCCCGTTGTCAGCCGGATCAGCATCAATTTTTGTGCCTGTTTTGTTGGTTTCCTCACACATAAAATGACAACGTGAATTAGCACAAATATCAATAGAACCAGAATTTTCTTGGGATTTTTGTACATTATCAAGTTCATTTAATTCCCCCTCACGACCAGGTAGTGTAGTAGGATCAGAAAGGAGGGCAATTTCTGCGCGAAGTAGGGCTCCCGCATTGGGATGGAGTTTGGCAAAAGGAAAGAGTGTCTCATCAAAAATAACATCACGAGAGATATAAATACGTCCAATAGAAATTTCAAGGCATTTATAACCTTTATGAAGATTACTATAGCCAAGAAAGACACATTGAGTGGATCTAAACTCAAGTTTATGATGATTGTAGGGACGCAAATTGGGGTAACAAGCACACCCAAATATCTTGAGATAGTTGTAATCAGGGTTTTGATGATAGAGACGCTCTAATGGAGTAGTGTAGCCAATAACTCTGCTAGGGAGCCTATTAATAAGATAAGTGGCAGTGATAAAGGCTTCATCCCAGTACTTGAGAGGCATGGAAGCATGAGCTAAAAGGGAAAGACCAACTTCAACAATGTGGCGATGTTTGCGCTCAGCGGAGCCATTCTGTTGATGAGCATGAGGACAAGACACATGGTGACTATTCCAATGCTACGGAAAAAGGAGTGGAGTTTTTCATACTCCCCTCCCCGGTCACTTTGGACGGCAAGAATTTTTCTATCAAATTGGCATTCAACAAGTTTCTGAAATTCTTGGAAAATAGAGAAAACATCAGATTTGTATCGAAGCAAATAGATCAAAGTGAACTTGCTATAATCATCGATAAAACTGACATAATATTTCTTTCTACCAAAAGAATCACGGGCATGGCCCCATACATCACTGAAAATAAGGTCTAACGGGGCATGAGACACACTAGTTGACTTGGGATAAGGAAGCTGATGGCTCTTGGCACACTGACAAGCTTCACAAACAGACTCACAAGCTGGACTGGACGACAAAGAAAGTTTGTCTTTATGAACTATTTGTTTGACAATGATCGAAGATGGATGCCCTAATCGTTGATGCCACCGTGCCAAGGAGGGCTTGATGACGGAGTAGACGTGACGACGCTTGCAACCTAGTGCTCCGGATGGAATAGGGTAGAGCCCTCCAACGCATCTACCGTGATGAAGTAGTTCCCTCGTTGCCCGATCCTTGATGAAAAAATAACGAGGGTGAGTTTCAAAGAAGACATTATTGTCGGTGGCGAGACGAGACATGGAAGCAAGGTTCTTGTCAGCTTGAGGAACATGAAGCACATCTCTAAGAACAAGATTACGTTTAAGAGTAAGGGAATTAATAGAACCTTGACCGATGTGACAAATATCCATACCTCCGCCGCTGGCAGTATGAATCTGGTCGGTGCCTTGGTAGCTCTCACGGAGGGCGAGTTGCTCGAGCTCGTTTGTCACGTGGTCTGTAGCGCCAGAGTCCACGTACCAGACACCGTCACCACCCTGGTCACGCATGGCAGCAGCAACATGGCGGGCGTCGGGCACGAAATCTTCGTCATAACGATGCCAGCAGTCAATCACCTCGTGGCCAGACTTTTTGCAAAGCTGGCAGCGAGGACGGCCACGGGAAGGAGGGCGACGGCCGTTGTTGTTGTTGAAGCCGCCGCCATTGCCGCTGGAGTTGTAGCCGCCCCCACCATGGGAGGCAGAACTCCCACCAGAGCGGCCACCATCACCAGGAGGAGCGCCACGTTGCCCCTGGTGACCGCGCCCACGGCCGCGGCCACGAGAGGCGGAGTTGACAGAGGACTGTCGGAGATCGCCGCCATGGAGGAGGGTGAGGCGGGCATCAAAACTGAGCAGTTGGCTGTAGAGTTCTTGGACGGTGATGGGTTCTACCCTGGCGGCAAGTGCAGACACCACCGGGTTGTACTCCATGTCCAAACCAGCAAGGATTTTGGAGACAATCTCCGGATCAGAGAGGGCCGCAGCTGTGCTTGCGACCTCATCAGTGAGACTTTTGATCTTCCCAAGATAATCAGCCATGGACATGTTACCTTTCTTGAGGTTGGTGAGCTCGATGCGAGTGTTTATCGCTTGGGCTTGACTTTGGGCAGCAAACATGGCGTGGATAGTGCGCCACACCTCCGCCGGAGTCTGGAGCGTGGCGACCTGAGCAAGAATCTCACGGGAAAACGAACCCATTAAGTATCCTTGAAGCTGTTGTTGTTGTGCATACCAGAGGGATCTCGCAAAGTTGACGATTTGTTCTTCTTTGCCGTCCTTGGTGATGGTGAGAGTGGCCGGCGGTGGCGGGCTCTTCTCGTCGAGGTGGTGCTCCATCTGCGCGCCCTTGATCTGCGGGAGCACGATGGCCTTCCAGAGCAGGAAGTTGCCCCTCGTGAGCTTCTCTTGCGGTGGCGATCCGAGGGAGGTGGTATTGTGGGTGGAGGTGGAAGATGATGCGAAGGTGGAGGATGAGGTGGTGGAAAGCGCACCCATGGTGCTCGGCAGCATGGCAGCAGTGTTGGTGGACATGATCTCGGTCGCGGGGTAGCTAGATGCAATCTCTCTTGATTGGATGAGGAAGAGGCTCTGTTACCATGTAGAAGTGCATGCTCTAGCCAATGCAACCAAAAGACCGATCTGATGGAAGAGACTAGGCAGCACATTATACGTCAACAACCCAATCTAAGTAGCCAACCGGATTTCTCTGTATGGCAGTCGATCGGGATTGGAGACGGAGACGCATCCGTTATGTTACGGGAACAGAAATAAGCGGCCTACTCTTGGCGCCGTCGATGGGGAAACACTGCTGGCTGTAGGCCTGGTTGAAGAGGGCAGCGTGCTACCACGAGAGCGCAGGGTACGGGACTACGAGTAGAGCGACCGAGCAGCAGGAGTTATAGTCGACGTCGAGGGACCCGAGAGCATCAGCGGATACGCCTGTGAGTGGACGCCGGGCCGAGGGCCGAGCACGCCAGCAGCGTTGGGAGTGAGTGAGGCGGGGGGAGAGCCATGCCGTAGGGGCAAAATACCCCATCCATGGCGTGGGTGGTGGTGCTCAAGAAGACCCACGTCCGCCAGAATCAGGCGGGTCGGCCCGATTGCCAATAAGAAGACAAGAATTTTAAAAAGACGAGGGATATCGAAACAGAGGTGCTCCTATTAGGCCCTGTATAATGCAAGCGCGCTTAGAGGAGGTGCTTAGAGAAATGAACCAGTATTTCATTAAGCACTGATGCTTATTTCTAGAGGGCAGGCACTTAATTAGACGTCTTTCATGTAGAAAGAGCACTGGTGCTTTAGTTTATTTTTCTAAGCTCCTCACTAAGCACCTAGCATCGCACAAGGCCTTGGACGAATTCGACGTAGGAAAGTGAGCTGGCTCTCACGCGCGCCCCAAGCGGGCGCAGTCCAGTAGAGGCTCCCCTGCCCCCACTCGCTTCTGTTAGACTAGCCACAATGGGTAGTAACATAGACTAGTAACATGCCCATGTTACTAGTCTATGTTACTACCTCTATAGTGAGGAGTAATATATGTGTGGTAACTTGGAGCACTTCATTTATTAGGCTATAGACACATCTTGCGTTGATATATGTGATGTTACTCATACTAGTAGTAACTAGCTATGTTATCACTTTCATCTCTTTCTTCATTTATTGCAATGCCACATCATCTATTTAACCTAGATATGTGTGATGTTACTATCTATGTTACTCCCATTATGGGTAGTCTTAGGCGCCATCAGCGTTGGAAAGTGAACTGCACCTTTTTTATTCTTTCGTTTTTTGTGCCGTTGATCTGGTAGAAAAAGAAAACCATCTGGTTTATTACTACCTGTGAAACAATTTGTGAAATCAAGAAGGTTTACCAATTTTATAAAAGAACCATCCATGTGAAAAGAAGTCATCAATTTTGGAAAAGAGTGCATCCATTTGAAAAAAAGTTTATCATTTTTTAAAAGTAAACAAATCTGAGGAAAGGTCATCGATTTTGAGAAAAGTTGACAAATTTAAAAAAGTTCAGCCATTTTTAGAGAACTTCAACTATTTTGCAAAAAAATTCATTATTTCTGGAAAAAGTTCACAAATGTTAATGTTCATTTATTTAGAAAAAATTCACATATTTTGAAAAGGTTCATGAATTTAAGAAAAGAAAAAATAAAAAAGAAAAGGAACAAAGAAAAGCAATGAAAAAGAAAAAATAAAAAAATAAAGAAAAAGAAGAAAAGGGAGAAAAGGGAGAAATATCACAACAGGTGTTGTTGCCAGGGTGGTTACTACAAGTTATCTACTATCTACTACCACTATATACCACTATAAAAGAAAGAGAGGGACAGATCCAAACAATCAGAACCATTCATTAGCAAGATCTAATGACCCTTAATCCTTCGATGTTTAACGCTGCAAACCACGCATTAAGCTATCGCTAACCCAGCCCACGCCGCCGTTTAAAAACAAAAACAAAACCGCCCGCACGACCTATCGCCCACTCCTCCTCCCGCACCCTTCGCCGCCCCGCCCCGCGCCCTTCGCCGCCCGCCGCTGGAGCCGTCGCGGGTATAGCCGGAGC
>NC_041382.1:777949842-778020320 GCF_002162155.2 Triticum dicoccoides
GGAGCCGCCCCGCCCCCCGCGCCCTTCGCTGCCCGCTTCTGGAGCCGCCGCGGGTAGAGCCGGAGCCGCCCCCGCCCGCAGGGGTCGCGTCGGAGCTGGCCCGCCGCTGGAGCCACCGCTGGAACCACCGCAGGTCACATCGGAGCCGCCCCGCCGCTGGAACCGCCGCAGGTCGCGCTGGAGCCGCCTGCCGCGGGAGCCGCGAGCCGCTGGTC
The DNA here is from genome assembly GCF_002162155.2 of Triticum dicoccoides. Taxonomy (NCBI): domain Eukaryota; kingdom Viridiplantae; phylum Streptophyta; class Magnoliopsida; order Poales; family Poaceae; genus Triticum; species Triticum dicoccoides. The sequence continues at coordinate 777,950,058 of NC_041382.1, forward strand.
TCCATTGGCCTTTTCCACACCTCCACGAGCAAGCGACCCACGCGCACACCACTCTCCGCTGCACCAGGTGCTTGTGTTATTGCCTCAAAGATTGTGGTGTTAATCTTTTAGGATCACTAACTTGCTGGATTAATTTGTTCTGTCCAGTGAGGAAGTGATGGTGCACGAGGACGAGCTTCCTGGACAAGAAGTTCTCCGTACTCTTCTCGGTGATGCAAAGTTGAGGTTTGGATTTTGGCATCCGCTCTATTGCTTTGTCGGACGAAACTTAATTGTTTGTTTTTATTATAGCTTATATCAGTCTGTTTTAGACTTTTAGTGCTTATCTTTCATTCAGGGCTTCAAACCGCACTCGATTGCAAAACAAAATTCAGACAACCGATTGCTGAATCCTAGACTTTCTCATAGTTATAACTTGTAAGACCTGCAACCATCGAATCTTTTGGTTGCACTCTCAGCTGATATATGAGATCGATCATCTCATCCTACCTGTTCGGAATTGCGGATTCCCGAGTTCCTTTTTTGATTCTGTTGATTGTAATGTTAAATATGGCTCCTAATTGGATACATACTTGTCTAAACGATTGGTGCAGCTGCAGATTCTGGAGACCGATTCTTGGTGCTGCTGCAGATCGTCTACATTGATTCTGGACGTCGATTCTTCATTTACCCTTCTTATTACCATTTGCTAACTTAATCACCTCTCTCTCTCTCTCATGTTGGTTCTGAAGATCTTTTATGTGTCATGTCAACAAAGGCGTTTGATAAGAGATCCAAGCAGGCTGCATGTGAGGTGAATCAAGGTAATCTATATGATGTAGTCCAGGATAAACTCCTCTCCTTCATGTTGTTTCTAGATATGTTATTTTTCAGTGAATTACTACTGAAGCATTGATTTAAGACTATTCTTGGTCATGTAAGAAAGCTGAGATTTATTTTGGCCATGTGATTTCCGTAAACATATCCTGTGAACATTTTCATAGAAAGTTTCCCTCATGTCAAACTTTTTTATTTCTTCTACACAGGAAGTTGGTAGAATATGCAGCCTTGATAGCACAGGTTTGTGAATTTTATGCCAGGTGAGCCTCTTTTATTTTAATGCTTCAGTCCTAATATAGCATTTTTCTAAGCTTTTGAGGAACACTATTGTTCTGTTTTCTGAGCTCTTGAGCATTTGCCTGCGAAAAAAAAGATCTATAACAATTGTCTTCTAATGCCAGTGATAGTTGTACAAATCATTTGTTCAATCATAATTTTTTCGATGGGTGACGTAGACTGAATGAGAAAACATTTAATCACAGGTTTGTTGCCTCCATGTTAAACACTGAAGAAATGGGGTTTCAGATCAGCAAGGCAAGAATAGCTTTATTGTTTCTCTGTTCTTCCCTTATTCTCACACAACAGAAAAATTAAATTTATTTCTTTTGCACTTTATGTTTCTTAATGTTGTCAGACTAATACAGAAGAACAAAAAACTAACTGTTGATGTTTTGTCTGTCCAGCTAGCCGGCAAGTCAGATAAAAGTGTCATCTGATACGAGAAAGTACTACTGTTTTCATTTATAAAAGATACATAAGTGTTAATTTGGCAAGTCTGTTAGTTGATAACCTTACCTGATGTTAAGAGGGTGAGTGGTTAGTGTAAAATAACTCTGAGATCACCTCCTTTTGCAGTTCTGACCAATTTTTTCTTCATATCATTTTGAAATTCTTAGTTTGTTTTTTGAGTTATCCATATTGTACCCATGTCATGCTGAATGAACGTGCATGCTGTGAGAGAGATAGATGGAAACTGTAATTCTTCAGTGTCATTGTACATTATGTAGAGTTATATTTTGAAAATCACTGTTCCGATGTCTCATCAAGGTTGAGGCTCATATTGTTTAAGAATGTTGCTCACCAATTCACCATTGTTTTTGGCTCACCCAATTTATGTAAGCATGTACAGAATTAGACTGAGAAACACAAATCAGATATATTGGTTCACTAAACTCACAGTTATCAGGGAGAAATAACATAAACTCTTTTGTTTCAAGCATTTTTTCTTATTAAGTTTCCTATATCTGATCTACTTCACACATTATATAACTATGAAACTGCTAATAATTATTCACATCGGCATCTCTGAATTCATCATGAGAACATGGTATCTGTCTCTCCGACAATGTGCCATGATGATCTGGCTTATCTTAATGTTGTCAGACTGATACAGAAGAACTGGAAACTAACTACAGTTTGGATGTAACAACGTACACGACATAGCTCGACACCACGTAGAAGTCAGGAGAGCGCCCACGTCGCCTAGGTTGAATTCAAGTTTTGCCTCCATTTTATGCAGATCCTTGCTATTGTGGTTAGGTTTTAGAGATCAGAGTTGTTGTATCTATGCAAGTGAAGAGTACTCCATCTAAATTTGATTGCAGAACAAACAACACGTTTCAACTACATGCTTTTCAACTTCCTGCAGGAGGGTGAGTGGATTAGTCGCCGATTAGTGCCTTCACTGTTGTTGAATAAACTGGCTTCAGCTCTGATGCATGTGAACTGTGAGGTGTTTTTGGTATGGGAATGATGAGGTTCTGATGGTCTATACCTGATTGCAAGGTTTGGGTATGAATTAAATTTGCGTCCAAACTTGGCAATTATCTTCTATGAATTTAGGCATTGTTCACATGTCATTTGAGTCAAACAGAAATATGCTTCTGAAATGCTCCAATTTGCTGCTTTTCACATTTTGAGAAGGTTGTTTATTTCGTACTCATTAGGTTATGCTAAAGCAGAAGGCATTGTGCTGACATTTTTTAGGCCTTACTTGATTTTGATATGTGGTTAGCCGTTTGCCCTTGCACCAAAAACAAACACTATTCCTATGTCTTACTTAGAAGCAAAGGTGCATTAATTATTAACTGGTTGATATATGTTCCATGGTGGGTGGCATAGAAAACAAAGCTTCTTTCTAAGATATGATGTTCTGTTACTTGCAAAAAAGTGTTAGAATTTATAAGTACTTATTCAAAGAAAACAAAAACTGACTGGAGAACTGTTTGCTTCTACCATTCCTTTCAAGTTAAGGCAAAAATCATATTGGCATGTAGCTTGTGCTCCTGCAGAGTTCTTTTTGTTTTGATTTTCTGTAATGTTAAAGGCATATCGAATAATGAAATTGCAATAGTTATGATCCCTAGGCCCGACAAAAAACTGACGAGAGTATTAGGCGGTGACAGGTATCAGGCTACAGCAGCTGAATTGCAAGTCTTCTGATGAGGTATTGTGCTTCACCTGATATGCTTATATGGCCGTGTACCTTGTGTGCAGGTTTGCATTGCTATCTTGAATATTTTTCTCTGTCTTTCTGAACCTTTTACTCTGCTCAGCTTCTGCGGCAAGGTGGAGCAACCTTACAGTGCAATGATGAAGAAGGGGCAATTCCTCTTCATGGTGCTTGTGCTTGGGGGTATGCATTATTTATTTGCATTGAGCTTATACTTCCTTGCCCCAAGGAGAAGGTTTCATGCCCCAAGAAGTAGAATACGTACAGACAGGCACCCATCGGGATCAAGAAACCAAAGTCTGGGCCCTGTTAACTACTCCCTCCGTTCCAAAATAGATGACCCAACTTTATACTAACTTTGTACTAAAGTTAATACAAAGTTGAGCCATCTATTTTGGAATGGAGGGAGTACAAAGCAAGTCGATGCCAGCATACATATGACAAACTGATGGGCCTGTCAGAGCGAACCCCTGGTTGAAATTTGTCAAAAGACTGGGCGGTAAACTGAGTGGTAGTCTTAGTATCTTAATACACAACTTGCCTACTATGGGAATTGTGTTTATGTTGTTATGGGATTATTGAGTTATGATCTAAAAAAATTATGAAGTTACGAGCTAAAAAGGAACTATGGAGTTGTGTGCAAAGAAAGGACATAATGTTTCTCAAATTGCCCTTTGTATCTCTATGTTTTGCACTTTATCAAAGGCACAATTAGTTGAGCTCTCAAGCCAAGTTTTTCCAGCATGATTTCACTTATGGTGCCTTGCGAGAATTTTGAAGAAGGAAATATTTCGCCTATGACAACCTAGAACTTGCTAGCTGTGTAGTCCGTTGTTTACCATGGTAGGGTGATATCCTATTTTTTTCTAAGTAGATATAGTTATATTTTGATATGGTATAATACATATCATTTCCTAAATTGAATAATACATATCTTCTACAAAATTAAATATCAAGAAACTGGATGCAAATTAATTGTGAAATAGTACCACTAATTTAATGGTGCAATCTAAAGAACAATTGAAGAATTGTTTTTTTATCAAGCAATTCGGCGACAACAGTCAACAGTGCCAAGGTCCAGTTCATCAAGGAGATAACTACTCGTACAATGTTCATTGATACAACACCCTGGCCTAGCAAACAAAAGACGTGTGTTGATGAAGACGTGCGTTGCACGTGCTGCTTACTAGTCAAGTACAAGGAGATTCTGGGTTCGCATTTCTGCAGTTTTAACAGAAAAACTTAAGAAAAAGTTAAACATGTCGTCCAACTACACCGGTTTGCGGTTAACACCTTTATAGGAAATGCCTCGAAACAGTTTGACCGCACGAGAAGGTGAGCATGTGTGCGTGCTTTTCGCCCATCCACAGACACATGTGCAAGTCTGTCGCGTCGCCTGTAGCTATCCCGCACGTTGCTAGCATGTATCCCAGTCCTGCAACGTGCTCATTCTGGCCAATCCATGCCTCCCGTCGCTCCCCTCAGTGTTTGCATATCTGACATAGATCAAATACTTGAACAAACAGCCAATGGCACACAGAAATAGATAGCTGGCGAACGCTCGTCTGCTGGCGAACCCCAGCGTTCACCAGAATTGGGTCCCCGGCGAACATTCGCCATATAACATTACCCTCATATTTCACAACATTTGCCAGGGCTATCCAATTTTATATACTATTAAGAGAATAGCAATAGTCACCAATATAATTTTTCCGATAAAGTACCGATCGTTTATATATAGAATTTTCTTTACAAGCACTAAAGAAGGATTGGAAGCATGGAGAACACGATGGTCGTTGCAGTCTACATCAAGGCAGTCTCCTCCTAACAAGGAACACATTTATCTTTTTTTCAAAAAGGAGGAATACCCCCGGCCTCTGCATCTGGACGATGCATACGGCCACTTTATTGATTATTAACACAAGACTTTACAAAGTCGTACAACAGTAAGACCAAAGCCACCATCTTCGCAACCTCTGTCGCTGCTCCTACCTAACTGATGAAGGGGCGCTAATGGTCTAGGCCTAATACCAAACAGACCTCGCAGCCAAGCCTAACATCTGAGACCTGAGGTCCCAACCAGGACTCCTTCCGGGTATGGGCACCCACCAGTCCGGCGTGCTCTTCAACCAGGCCCCCTGCCGGGTATGAGGCCGCCGCAGCCACGTACCATCAATCCATCTTCAGAGCTGAACTGTTGCATGAACCGTGCCAGGCCTCACTGCCATCGACGCCACCACGATGCCAGACAGCGCCACCATCCTGCACTCGTCCATCATCACACGCCCACCGGCGAGACCCCCGCTGCTCCATGCCGCTGAGACCCGCCGTTGTCGACGTGCCAGATGCCACGCCGCTCCTCCTCTTGTCCCCTCCAGCCAACACTTGCTCCAAAACGATGCCCCCAGGAGGGAGAACGACATCGAAACGTCGCCATCGTCCGATCCGGTAGATCCAGATCTATGGTTTCCCCCGGAACCTTTCAATGAGGTTGACGTGACCTGCAACGACGATGCCTCGAGAAGGGAACGACGTCCGAGACGCCGCCATCGTCCGCCATGACCGCAGTCAGACGCGATTTTCACCGGAAGCCACGGCGTCCCGATCTCGCGGTTGGCTGGAACGGAGCCCTCCGCCGAACCGGTGACGTTGCCGCCGATCCGATCCCACCGCCGTGCGACGCCCCCGATGGAGATCCCGATCTAGATCGAAGACGACCTCGACCGAATCCCTGCCACCAGCACCGCCACACCGCGCCACCTCCTCCTAGCCCAGGCGCCGCCGGATCCAGCCGTCCACGCCTCCGGGAGACCAGCCGGACGAGGCGCCCCTTGTCCCCGATCTGACGGCCCGCGCCGCCGCCACGAGGACCAGAGGAAGGAGGGAATGCCCCGCCGCCGCCCGCGCCGCGCGGGCTTCGCCCGGCAGGCGCACTCTGGCGGCGGCGAGGGGAAGGCGACGGCGGCGGCGTCCGATCGGGATCTCCCGAGGCGCGCGCGTGGAGCGCGCCGCGGGAGCGGGAGGTGGTCCCGTCAACAATTGCTGGTATCTGCTAGGTCTGGCGGATATGGAGCCCTCGCCCCTCGGTATCACAGAGGGGAGAATCAGGAACACATTTATCTCCTCCTAAAGGAAGTGCATCTCCTAACAATTCAGTCTACATACACCTGTCCTAGCTATATTTACACTTCTCACAGTAGAGTTCCTCTTCGTGGCCCTCTTTTCCACACCGAAGTTAGGGCATCTGTCTAACAGGAAGGGCGTCTCAAGCATCTCCCTCCTTAAGTAATCCTTTCTACGTGGGTCCCAGTCCAATTGATGCCTCTCACGGTAGAGTTCCTCTTCATGCTCCTTCTTCCCACACCCAAGTTGTACGTGGCTTGGGTGCAAAATCTTGGATTCATCTGGACAAAGTGTGCAGCTGCTTTTCAAGCGGCACAACGGCTTTTCTGCACACAGAGAGAGAGAGAGAGAGAGAGAGAGAGAGAGAGAGAGAGAGAGAGAGAGAGAGAATTAGCTAGGAATGGACCAAGTTGTGTAGCGTGAGTGATAATAGAACCATCGCGGACGTACTTAAGATGGTGCATGATTTGACGATAAGTCTGCGTGGACACTGGACGAAGTGTAGCTCAGCAAAGAACATCTCCTCGTCGTCGCAGTCTTCCCTGCGGCGGGCGGAGAAATTGAGGTGGTACCAGACATATTCTCTGAAACGAGTGCAGGTGGCCTTCAGCTGATCAGGAAACCAGAACGTGGCATCCTGCATATGTATGCTATAAGATATGGATCTTAAACAAGCATAACTAACTAACTAAAGCAGTACTTCATGGATGCATATGTATACGCAAGAATGGATCCAGCCTGCGGATGGGTAGGAGTAGTATTGTACGTACCGGGTGCTTGGAGTTGTAATGTTTGAGGGCATAGAGGGCGTGATGGCAAATGTGCAAGTTGTCGAACTCTCTGTCATCAAAGGAAACAATTAATAATAATTAAACAAAAAACAAAATTGGGATTCAACCTAATCGATGGAACAAATGTCTTGTCTTGAAAATAAGAAGAGAAAACAAGAAGGTAAAAACTTGATGAGAAGATTTGGGTCACGCATGTGCGTACTCTGGTGTGCAAGGGTGACGCGCATTAAGCGGGGGGAGATCAAATGGAGGTAAAACCCTTGGGATCATACGCTGCGCCATCCAATCCAGCAGCATCTGCCGAGCGGAAGAGAACCAGGCTCCCATGGAGTCGGTGGATGGATCCTTCTGCTGTGCGTGCTGCCTTCCACTCGTCCGCGTCGCCGGTGGCGGTCTCGAGAGAGGAAAAGGCGATGGGATCTGTATATATTGTACTAGGCCGGAAGAAAGAGAGGGAGAGGCGAATACAAGCACAGAATCGATCGGGGATCCTAATCCGAGCCGGATCTAGACAGGGCGTTTCTAAAAAATTAAAATTAAAATCTAGTCGGGTCGGACCCAGAAATCAGAAATCGTGATTGATTGATTCTGATTAAATCCGACGCTTTTTCGTCGAAATCACTTTTTTTTTACAAAGATCACTTCCACCTCTCCAGGTTGCGACAAGTGACGCGCTGCAGGTGCGTCACTTGTTGCAACCTGGGAGTTTTTCCATTTTTTCGTAGATACGTTTATTTAAAAGTTTTATCTCTTAAATCGTGCGTAAATCTTGAACCATTTTCGCCGTTGGATTCCTCACATTGAGATATTCAAAACTAAATCCAACGTTGATAGATTTTGACGAAGGAAAAAACCGGACGAAAAAACCGAACCGGGAGCACGGGTTTTTTCCTTTTTCGTGACTCGTAAAAGCACAACTGTGCCTCTCGCAAAAGCAAAAAAAAACAGAAAACACGTTTTTTCATTTCCAAAAAGCACGGCGGTGACTCTCGTGGAAGTAAACCCGGGCCTCTCGCGGAAGAAAAAAAAAACAAAAACCATGTTTTTTATCCATTTTCGAAAGGCACGACCGTGACTCTTGCGAAAGCACAACCGTGCTTTTCGCGGAAGCAAAGCCGTGACTCTCGTTAAAGAAACAAAAAAGGAAACGCGTTTTTCTCACGCAAATTTTTTTTCCCAAATTTAATTTTTTACCCAAAAGCTAAGGAAGACCGGTGAAAAATCGAAACGTCGAAAAAAACCAAAAAACCGTTCAAAAAGCAGAAGACGTGTGCGAAAAAATAGAAAAATCAAATCCGAAGGGAGTGCCCAGAGCGTAACACGTGGCGGGCGGCTAAGAGCGCGTCAAGTGACGCTGATTATTGCGAGGCTCCTCAAAAAACGCTCGTTAACTCTTTTTTTTAAGACAAAGAGCGCTTGTTAACTAGTTGCTCTCTCAAGTCCTGTCCCAAGGTGAATCCATTAAAAGCAAACCTAGCGCACGACACAAGCCCAGCCATCAGCACTTCACCGGCCGGGCATATGGGCCAATACATGGCTTTTTTTTGTGGGTGAATGGCTTGAAGAAGAAAACGTACTTTGAGACTTGGGTAAACACGTGGCATCTTCTGTTTCTCAAAAAAAACGTGGCATCTTCTGGAGAGGGTCTCACGGGATGGAAAAAGAGACCCGGTCTCACAGCATTTTTTTGCCCTGGAAAGGGGCGACCAAGTTAGACAAAATGAATCGTACCGTGGGCATGTTTAGCTGATTATTACCGCCTTTTTATCTAGCTGATGATGAACATAATATTATTTTCCAGTAAACTCTCGATCTATTCATAAACTCTCAAAGTAGTATAAAAAACTAAAAATAAAAATTACATCCAAGTCCGTAGATCACCTAGCGGCAACAGCAAGCACTGGAGCGAGCAGTACACGTGTCGTCATCATTGTCCCTCCCTCATCGAAGTCGGACAAACCTTATGGTAGTAGACTGGTCACGCTTCAAATGTCTGCATCCACAATCAGGTACCTCATTTGTAAATTCTTAAACCCATACACTGTCAGGCAACATAAACTAAACTTACGTACTAAATCTCTGTCCAACACATAGCACACGGCTACTTCATTATAAATGGCATTGGACTACCAAAAATTAGCATGTTCTACATATTAGAGCTATAGGGAAAGTTCACCCACCACTGTCCTTGCCCTTGCCATCTTTGTCGTGAAAGTACTGATCAAAGACGCAAAATGTATCGAGGCTGATCTGCTCACTACAGGAGCTGTCAGATCCGCCATTTGCTTCCTCCTTCTGCTCTTTGGGGTCAGTCCGGGAATGGCACAGAGCAGAGCTCCTTGTCGTCCGACTCGACGGGCTCCGCGTCACTGCCGAATGCATCGTCGGCTACATGACAAAGAGGGACGGAACAAGGAGGGAGGGGAAAAGACAGGTTGTGAAGTGCGAACTGTTCAAGAGGGTTCGACCGACGATCTAGGATTCGTCCAAGGTGGGCTATATGTGGGGGTGTAGTGGGGCCAAGATGGGCCGGTCAGATGTGGCGGGCGTGCCCGGGCCTCCTCATATATGCCATAGAAATGGATTGGATATGATGTGTGTCGTTTAGACCGGACGTATAGGGCCGGTTTGAGCAACATTTGGGTCGTGATTTTATGATCGGTCACTTACAAGACCATCCACCGGGATGTATGGGGCGATCGAGGAGCCTAGATGCTCTAATGTAGACCATCCACCGGGATGTATGTCACGGTATAAAGTGCGCGCTTAGCCGACCGACTGCTTTACATGCTGACGCTGCTAAATTCAGAAGACGAGAGATCCTCAAGATTTCCCTTTTATACCCACCTTTTATTTATCTATCATATATCCTATATCTACTGTCAGGTGAAGTCACGAACAGAATCGTCCTGCCAAAATAAAAACAGATGAGTCGGAAATTAGTAGGGCATGCACCTGCCAAGCCCTGCAAGGCCGCTCGCACTACTAGGAAAAGGACTATAGATGTGCACCAGACATGTGGTGCGCCACTACTATATAGTAATGACGCGTCATGAGTTGGTGCGTCATTAGTAACAATTTTTTTTATTTTTTCAAAAATACTAATGGCGCACCAGGGAAAAGTGCGCCATTACTAGTTTTAATTAATAATGGCGCACCTCCAACACAATGCGCCACTACTTTTTTTTTGCAAAACTACTAATGGCGCATCTCAAGATGGTGCGTCATTAGTAATCAGGGTTACTAATGGCGTATTTGTGGGTGGTGCGCCATTAGTAACCCGGGACCAGCTAGATATTTTAGACAGCCACACCTACATACTCACTTTTCTCACTTCATTCTCCCCACCTCCTCCTCCAAACTTGTATCAGCTGCCTCCTTCTCCTCACCTCATTTGCACCATAGATTCATTAAAATTAAGTGGTTAAATTACCTTTTTTTGATAGGTAAGTAAGGAGAAAGCTAACTTTATGTTGTAGAACTACTTTTTTCTCCCTCAACAACGTGCACATGCACTTTTTATGGCCTTGCTAGATCTATGTATATTTGTGGTGATGCATATATGTTTGTGTTTGCAGGTACCGGTATTTGAAATGCGATAATTGCAAATATTTTGCCGGAATGTTGATTCATTTCCGTTTCGATGAGAATTTTAGCACTATGCATTCTTTTTGGTCCTATTTTTAGGGAAAGTCATGCCAATTTTTTTCTTGGTTCTAAAATATCGTTTTGCTCTACCCCACAGGCGACCATGGTCCACACGACGACTGAAGGCATTGTGAATAGGTTTTTGAGCTCCGCGAAGGCCGAGATGCTTCAAAAGAACGAGACGGAGATAAGATGTCTATGTCGAAGATGCAAGCTGAAGAGCCTTATTGCGGACCCGGATTCCGGGCAGGTGCGGGACCACCTGCTCTTGTGTGGTTTCATGGATGGCTATCGGTGGCAAGGTGATGAAGATGACTATGAAGTCGTGCATGGTGGCCGGGCAAGAAATGAGGAAGGGCAGAAAGACAACCACCGCGGCGAGGGCCGGCGAGAAGACGAAGAATCTACATGACATGATCACGACGGTGATGCTGTACACAGTCATCATGTAGAAAATGTCGGACATGATGATGAGGAAGGTCAAGACGAAGGGCATGATCATGAAGATGAAGATGCCGGAGCAGACGACGATGGAGGCTGGGTGCAGGACCCTCATATTCAAGAGCTGCTTCTCAAGAAGACGGATAACGCAAGAGCGGCCGCCCGAGAGAAAGCCAAGCTGGATCAACTTGAGATAGACGCGGTTACTCCATTGTATGAAGGATGCAGGCTCGAGGATACCCGCCTGAAAGTAACGCTCATGGCTCTGGAGATGAAGGTAAAACACAAAATGACCGACGCATGCTTCGACGAGAACATGTCATTCTAGCACGGACGTCTTCCTAAGGGGAACAAGTGCCCAACCAATTTCGAGGAGGCGAAGAAAATCGTGTGTCATCTAGATTTACCGCATGTGAAATACCATGTGTGCATGAACAATTGCATCATTTATCGGGACAAGCACGCGAGTCTACCATATGTCCGGTGTGCGGCGTCACTCAATACAAGAAGAGGAACAAAGCTCCTCGAAAAGTGGTGTGGTACTTTCCGATCACTCCTCGTCTGCAGCGGTATTTCGCGGACCCTAAGGTGGCAAAGCTTCTGCGTTGGCACGTGGATAGGGAGGAGAAGAAGCTAGAAGATGACGGAAATGATCCGGAGATAAATAAAAAAGACAAGATGTTGAGTCACCCTAAGGATGCGAGCCAGTGGCAAGCGTTGAACTTCGAAGACCCAGAATTTGGGAACGATCCAAGGAACATCGTGCTGGGCGCGAGCACCGATGGAGTCAATCCGTTTGGCAGCCAGAGAAGCACACATAGCACCTGAACTGTGTTTGTGTGGATGTACAACCTTCCCCCTGGTTGTGCATGAAGAGGAAGTACATTGACATGAGTATGCTAATTGAAGGGCCGAAACAACCAGGGAACGACATCAATCTGTATCTGGGGCTGCTGAAAGAGGAGCTAGACACACTGTGGAAAACGCCAGCCAATACGTGGGACGCCGCAAAGAAAGAATATTTCCCTATGAGAGCCGCACTGCTCACGACGGTGCACGACTATCTCGGTTATGGATATCTCGCGAGGCAGGTGGTCCACGGATTTTCTGGATGCGTCAGGTGCATGGATGACACAATGTATCACCAGCTAAATAGAGATCCGGGTCTTCGAAAACCGTGTTCATGGGACATCGAAGGTGGCTTCGCGACGATGACCCGTGGAGAAAACGCAAGGATCTATTCGATGGTGAAACCGAACCCCGAAGACGCCCGCGTATGAGGAGCGGCGAGGAAATATACGAGCTGTTGAAAAATTGGAAAGATTGCCCACTGCCGGGAAAGAAGCAAAAGGCGCCAGAGCCGGGAAAGAAGCGAAAGGCGCCAGAGCCACTGCTGAAGGTATGGAAAACGAGGTCTGTTTTCTGGGATTTGCCATACTGGAAGATCCACCGTCTGCCTCACAGCCTTGATGGCATGCATATCACGCAGAACATGTGCGAGAGTCTGCTTGGTACCCTGCTCAACATGCCAGAGAGGACCAAAGATGGGCCGAAAGCAAGGGCAGACGTGAAATCAATGGGAATCAGGGAGGAGCTTCACGCTAATGATGATGATGATGAGGGGAAGCAGGACAGAGAAAGTCGTCGCAAAGGTAAAAAGGCCAAGAAGACCGGAAATGACTACCCTCCCGCCTGCTTCACTCTAGGTCAGGAGGAGATTGAGCAGTTTTTCACCTGCCTCGTAGGAGTAAAATTTCCTTACGGTTACGCGGGGAAGATAAGCAGATACCTAGACCCAGCGAAGCAGAAGTTTAGCGGGATGAAGTCTCACGATTGTCACGTGCTGATGACGCACATACTTCCAGTTGCAATCCGTGGGATCATGAACGCGCACGTCCGTGAAACGCTATTTGGCCTATGCAACTTTTTCGATGTCATCTCTCGGAAGTCGGTTGGCGTGAGGCAACTCAGAAGGCTACAGGAAGAGATCGTGGTGATACTATGCGAGCTTGAGATATACTTCCCGCACGCATTCTTCGACGTTATGGTGCATCTGCTGGTCCATATCGTGGAGGATATCATCCAACTCGGGCCGATGTTCCTGCACAGCATGATGCCATTCGAAAGGATGAATGGTGTCATCAAAGGATACGTTCGCAACATGTCACGTCCAGAGGGAAGCATAGCCTGGGGCTTTCTGACCGAAGAGTGCATCTCCTAGTGCACAAATTATCTAGGCATCAAGAATCCCGTTGGTCTGCCCGTCAACAGGCACCTCAGCAGGCTCGCTAGATGGGGTCACCGTGAGGGTCGCCGTGTTCTTACTGGTTATAGAAATTCATTGCTTGTCCTATGTTTGTGTCCTTTAGTTTGTAAATCTGCAGTTCTAGCCACATTTAGGATAAGTTGTTGTATATACTGTCATAAAGTTCAGCAAAGGTCGTGATGATTTGTAAAGCTGGGTTTTGTCTCCGACCATCGTGTCGTGATGATTTTGCAGGTACCCTGAGAGGCCCTTGAGTTTGCTAGAATGTCGATTAACTTCCGTTCCGGCAAATTCGGGTATTCCATATGTCCTATTTTCTGCAAACGTCATGCTGAAATTTTCCGTGAATTTTAGCATGACTTTGCTAAAAATAGGACATATGGGGTACTTGTGACTAATGCATGGGCCGGGGTCTTAGTACTTAATTAAGTAGGATCAACTGCCCCTTTATTCTTGCTCCATTAAACCATAGGTTTTAGGGTGCCTCAGTGTTGATAAGAACCTAAATGATGAAAGCTTAGGCTTTTAGGGTGCCTCGGCATCGACAAACCCTAAATGATAAAAGCTTAGCTTTTAGGATGCCTCGGTGTCGACAAACCCTAAATGATGAGACCATGATCTTGTTCCTTGACAATAACCAACTTTTTGACCAAACTTTTTTCCTATTTAGAGCGAAACATGGCCCACAACGATGAGGCCGGCGGTTCGGGCGGCAAGCAATTCTGGGAGCTGTCCCAGGAGATGGAGGAAGAACCTCACCGCTATGAGGACGCCGCGGAAGACACCGATCCTGACTACACAACCCCTATTGGCGTCAGGGATGACACCACTGATGGTGCCGCCGAGGATGCCACCACTGATGATGGCAGCACATGCACAGATGGCAGCCAACCGAAGAGGCAACGGAAGGACCGGCGCCCGAATGTGCTCCGCACCGTCAAGGAGGAATTTACTCAAGTGAACTCCGACGGGCATCCAATGGCGCCCAAATAATTAGTCAAGGGGTACTCGCTTCAGCTCGGGTGCATTCTCCGGAGAACCGTCTCGATCAACACTGAGAACCTAAGGCATAAGGACCGATGGAATTTGCGCAACCTCCTCTTCACGAAGCTGCACGAACGATACAAGTTCCCCGTTGACTTTGCAAACACACGCCTCTCAGGGAATAAAGTGAATAGTGCCGCCCTCATGACGATGAGCACGACCCTGTCTACTTGGAAAAGCGTGGTGAAGAGAATGATTGACAAAGGTGGTAGTTATGAGAAGATCATGGCGAAAAATCCTTCGATCAGCGAAGATGACTACAAGGAGTTCAAGATCAAATGTGAGAGCAGCGCAACCTCCGAATCAAGTCAGTGGGGGAAAGAAATGCGGGAGTTGAACTTAGGGGAACACAAACTCGGTCCCGGCGGTTATAGAGTGGCGGAGCCTATATGGGACAAGGAGGACGTGGAGCGTGCCGAGCAAGGCCTACCGCCCCGCTTTGAGAAATGCCGTGACAAGCAGACCAGGAACTATGTCAGGGCCAGGTACAAGGAGGACCCGGTAACAAAGGAGCTTACCACGGATCCGAAGACCAGGGCGCTTGAGCTTGTTCTGGTAAGGAATACACCCCCGTGTAATTAGCTCCATATGGTTGCATTCTAATTAATGAAGCCAAATTTCTAAATGGTTCACATTCCTTCCGCAGGAGAGTGAAAGCAGTAGCACGCGGTCGGCTCAGAGCACCCCTTGGGACAACACTCTAAATAGGGCATTGAACGTAATGAAAAACAAAGATAAGCTCAGTAAGCCGTCGTCAGTTGGTCGTGTGGCCGGCAAAGACTTGTCCACAAAATGGTCGTCATACTATAACGCTGGTGGGCGAAAGGAGAGAAAGACCAGCTCGGAAAGCCAGTCGGGCGAGGTTCAAGAACTCAAGGCACAAGTGGCGCGGATTCTGGAGATTGTCCAAGAGCAAGTGCAACAACAACTGGGATTGACGCTCACCGGCATTATGCCTACCTTGATTCATGGGCTGACGACGTGGATTGCGGGCGGCCAACAGGGGCCGCCCCCGATTCCCAGCTTCACGGCCAGCAACTCGCACAACACGTAGGCGGCGCCATTGGTGTCTCCGGCGGAGGCGGTATTGGTGTCTCCGACGCCGGCACGGGCATTGGAGCTTAATGCACCCGGGTGTACGCCGGCCGGCACCTCGGCAGCAAGCGGCCCCTCCGTCAATTGCACGCCCGCCGTTGGCGGTGCCTCGACATTAGCCGAGCTCGACGCCATCATCACGGTAACTAATTAAGCCTCTCGGCCGAGGACTTCATCTCCTTGCCTTTGACTGGGCATCCCTGTACATGTTTTCGCAGGGTGCCGCCGACGTTCCGTGCACTCTCCTGCACTTCATGAACGACGAGTTGGTCGATGTCGCCAAGGGCAAAATCGTTCAACTGGGCAACCCGGTGTTCCACGGTAATCCGATGCCACCCACCTTGTATAAGGTTCAACTGGTTTGGGTGCTGCCAGGCTGCGACGAGTTGTTACCTCCGATTTGACCCGCTGGGGCCGACGAAGATGATGCGATGACTCTCAGCGCCTGCCTAAGCTGGCCCCTGCTTTGGCCGAAGATCCAGATTCGTTTGGGGGCGGGGGACACCACCCCAAAGACAACACCGCCAGTTGTGCCGGCGCCAAGGCATGGCAAGACCGCCGCAATGCTACCGGACATGCTGGACATCCCTATGGCACAGGATCCGAACATGCATATGGCACAGGATCCGGACGATGACGACAATGACGACGGTACATTTACCAACGTTGATAAGTACTTTGCCGAACATGGGTACGATGACGAATTCTTGGGGCCTCCTTCTCTAGAACCCAACCCTACAAAAGACGATCGCGATCTAGCGAAACCCAATTGCAACAGGCGTCGTCTGGCGTTCAGGAGACGCCTCCAGCTGCCAACTTCACCGAACCTCAGATAGCCAAGGTGCGAAATATTATCAGCCCCAACACACTCAAGAAGGCGGTCTGTGAACAGAACTCGATCCCATTACAGCAGAAGAAGAAGGGACGGAAAAGAAAGAGTAATAAGGGTGTGAGCCAGCCGGCACCGAGTACGATCCGTGCTCAGGACGGGCCACCTTCACCTAAGGATATCTCGAGGAGGGTGCATGTGGCGGGTAGGCCGATGCTACCGACTAATATGCTCAATGCTGCAACCGGTGCTATGCGGAGTCTGCATGACAGTGTTCTTTCTTTGGAGAAGCGGCGTCTCAAAGAGAATGACGTGGCATACCCGGTTTTCGTGGGCAAGGTGCCAGAGGGCAAGGGCTTTGTGGATAACTCCATCGGGGGTACGATCGTCCTACGGTTTGATGACATCTTTGCTATGTTTAACATTCATCCGCTGCACTACACCTTCGTTCGGCTATTTTCGCTGAGTATGGAGATGCGGATCGTTAAAGACAAGACCCCGGACATCGTGATAGTCGACCCCTTCTATATGCATGCCAAGATCTTGGGCGGCGCTTGGGACCGGCAAGTCGCGAGTTCTTACCTCGAAGACGTCATTCTGGCAAACCCAGATAAGGATAACTTTCTCGTGCCTTACTTTCCCGAGTAACTCGTCCCCTCAACCGCCCCGTAACATATGATTTCTTGGATTTTGACCGTTTTTTCTAACATTCCGTATTTTGTGCAGTGACACACATTGCACACTCATCCTCTTAAGCCCGAAATATTCCATGGCCACGTATTTCGACTCGGACTATCAGTCGAAGAAAGACTACACAAATATCAAGAAAGTTCTTGATGATGTTCTCCCTGGCTACGCCAAATCTGGAGGCACCTTCACCAGGCCAGTTCGTAAGTACGGCAAGCACGTGTTCGCCCACAATACGATGTTTTGCTGCATAAAGCAGCCGCCTGGCGGTCAGAAGGATGCCTACTACGCCCTCCATCACATGCGGGCGATCGTACGGGACAATAATCACCTTCTGCTACCAAATAATCTCAAAGATTGGAACGCGAGCTTGTCGGCAATCCAGGACGCGGACATTAGACAAGAATTCTTTCGCATCCAGTCGGAGTTTGCGGAAATCATCCATCAAGATGTCCTTCATACCTTGGGGCAGTCCGACCTCAGAAATCAACCGTCCAACAATGAGATAGACACAACTCTACAAATGGAGGCTGACAACGCCCGCGATTTCATGACCATCACGAGAGGCGGCGTCTTCATCCACGCTCCGGTCCCTTGAGTGGTGTCAAAAGTAGTGATGCTATGTGTAGTTATGAAACATCGATTGGCTCATGTTGTAATTAAACTTTAATGAACTTGTATGTCTCTTTGGTTTGGACAGTTGTTCAACTTAGATGTAATCGATGCTATTAATGTGTTGCTTTTCTCTTCCGATCCTTTTGTCGCATACTTATATATTGCTTATGTATTGTCTGTGAATTGTTACTAACGTTTTGTTTGGCTAGTGCATAGAGATGCCGTCGTATGTCGTGTACAAGGGTAAGGTTCCCGAAGTCTACGACGACTGGGAGGAGTGTCGGAGACAAGTTCACCGCTTCAGCGGTAACAGTTACAAAGGATACACCACTAGGGCGGAGGCGGAAGTTAGATACGCGCGCTATCTAGCAGGAGAGAGGAGGGAGCGTTGGAGGAACCGGATGAAGACCAGTTTCATCGCGATTATGCTCATCGTGATAACTGCAGCTCTCTTCTATGTGATGGTAGTTTAGATGATCGATATCGACTTGTAATGTGAAGACAAACTCGCTACTCGCGGTTTCGAGACTTGTTCTAACTTTGTTCGGTATTTTAAATTCGGAGACTAATATGATGAATTGTATTCGGAGACTAATCTTCTATTGTATTCGATGAATCTGCTGTTGTTGTGTGGTGCTAGCTATATTCTGTCCAATAATATATTTTGTAACCTATAAAAATATCAGAAAAGAAAAAATCCCTAATATTCATACTAGTGGCACACCACCACATAGTGCGCCATTAGTAAGCTAGAGCACACTAATGGCGCATCATCCACCAGTGCGCCATTAGTATGCCAAAGCACATGGAGAAATATGGCCCCCTGGGAGGCATGCTAATGGCGCACCGTGGGCTATACTAATGGCGCACTGCATGGTGCGCCATTAGTAAAAAATACTAATGGCGTGGTACTAGTGGCGCACCTGTAGTGCGCCATTAGTAGGCAAAACAGGTGCGTCACTAGTAGGCCTTTTTCTAGTAGTGTCGATTGCCTCGCTATTCGAGAAGTGTTTGAACCCCGCACGAGGGCATAGTAAGTTTTCAGTTTCAGTCATTGAAACTTACTACTTTTTATCTGAAACATGTAATTTTCTCGCTCGCCCTTATCAAGTTTCACACAAAAAAATTGAAAACATTTTTTTGTCATTTGTAGGCACAATAATCATGGTTTTATACGTCACTTGTACTAAGTTTCAAGAGTGTTGAAACTTAATATTTATTTTCAAAATTCATCAAACGTAATTAAAATTGATCTTATTTGAAAGCTCTCGTCACGAGAAGCACAAATATGAAAATAAAACTTAATTTTGACTGTTTGTTCAAAGATATACTCCCTCCATCCTATAATATAAAGTTGTTGACACTAGTGTAGTATTAAAAACGTTCTTATATTTTGAAACAAAGGGAGTAAATGTTTGAAAATCGGAAGCCAAAAATAAAAAAACTAGCGAGGGGACTTGATGCCTCCGCACTTGTATGCCCAGTCCACTCCCACGGATGAATGAATTTATAGTGTCGCTATTCTTATCTTATTCGGTGTTAATTAATTTTAGGCAAATGCTACAAATCATTCGGATGATTTCATCCAAAATTAAGCCGCCTCCTTAGCCGTTCGATTAGACGCCCCGCAGCCGTATGATGAGGCAGCTCCCCACGACAGCACAACGCAGCAGCTCTCATGGCAGTAGCTCCCATGGCAGCACCGCGCAACACCGACGGTGCCCGGCGGCGCCTCACTGCAACCCCTGCCGAAGCTCCGACGACCCCTGCTGCACTTCACTGCAGCTCCGGCAACGCTTCATTGAAACCCCGGCGGCGCTTCAACGACCCTCGCGACACTTCATTGCAACCCCGATGATGTTTCGCTGCAGCACCAACACCGGCGCGACGGTGCTCTACCGCTGCACCTTGACGCCGCAGGCGAAGCTTCACTGCAGTACCACCACCACGCCGCGGTGCTCCATCGCAGCAACGGCTGCCCGTCGAAGCTCCACTGCAGCACCCGATGGCCGCCGGTGAAACTTCACTGCAGCGCAGCGCGACCGTGACGAGGTGTTGCGACGAAGCACGACGGCGACCGCGGATGCGGCGGCGACGGAGATGCTGCTATGCAGCACAGCGGCGACAGAGATGATGCGACGCAGCACGTGGGTGGCGACGGCAGACCTTGCCGCAGCAGCGGCACTGATGCACGCGGTGGTCGGAGGGGTCGTTGTTGCTGGGGAAATTGAATCGAGAGGGAGGGGAAGAGAAGGTTGTGCTGGGGCATGGAGTTCGTTGAGAGAGAGAAAGAGAGAGATGAGGATAAGGCAGCGCTCGGGAAGAAAGAGAGAACGACTGGACGAGGTTCTCTCCCGTGAAGACCCAAGCGGTGGTGGTCCCTCACAAGAACATGTGTCAAGCGTGGGAGGCGGCTTGCATTGCGACAAAATTATCCGGTTGTTTTTTATCGTTTTCCTTAATTTTATCAGTTTTGCTGAAGCATATGTAAATGTGACATAAATATTGCACATCCAAGTCCTATGTGATTTATCTTATACGGAGATTTGTGTGGTTATTTTCTTTTTCTTTTTATGCTTTGATTGAGTCTTTCAGATGTGCAATAACTAGGGCATGTCTAGATGTGCCCTAAACAGGCCCTAATTTTATTACTAACTAGATGATACCCTATGCGTTGTTGTGGAAATTTATAGTAATAAATTATCAAGAATAAAATTAGAAATATATGAGAATAATACTCCCTTAACACACAAACACATTCTCGTCCAATGAAGGGTACCAAACCTAGCAACAAATGAGGGTGTCGGCACATCAAAGTATGTAAATGAGTGATGCATTTAAACATGTATGACATTAACATAGGACAAATTAAAATGCATGGTTATTCAAAATGGATTAAGAACACTCAGTGTCATATTTATGGGCTCCTAGATCCAATATAGTGCACATTTGCATAATAGAAAGTCACCTGGTAAAAACTGCTTGTTTGTAACCTGTTATAGAAATGATCATGGCAAAGTCTTCCAGCTCCTTTTTTCCTAAATACCTTCATGAAGCAACCATAGTATAATTCATGGGAACAATTCAAATAGGAAGATCTACCAAATGGCTTTGTCAATGCCTTCGATGTAGCCTGCATAGGAAGCGAAAGAAATACTAGAAATGGGACATGAACCTTTGATTCTCCCCAAGAAGATGGGTGAACATATGCGAATATCCATTTCTGAGCCCAGACTCATCTGCACCCTATTAATAAAAAATTCACAAAAATACAAAAAAAATAGAAAAATCCAAATTATTTTTGCTTGGTAGATAATTTGATGTGTGAGGTGCGCTCAAATTTCAGATCATTTGGACATATGAGGAGCTCTCAGCAAAAAAGACAAATTGGGTCAGAACAATAGATAAACAGTAAACTTTTTTACAGACCCCAAATTTATCTTTTTTGCAGAGAGCTACTCAGATGTCCAAATGATCTAAAATTAAAGTGCAACTTATGCACCAAATTATCTACCACAATTTTTTTTGGATTTTTTTTGAATTTTCCTAGTATTTGTTTTGAATGGTTTCTTACTCGCGGGTGCAGATGAGCCTGGACACCGAATCGTTGCCCTCGAACATACGCGGTTAATATCTTATCTGATCACAAAAATGAGATCAAGCCAATGTTATGAATGCCTTCAAATGAGATGATACATCACAGTAACGAGAAAAAAGAAAGCATATTTGAAATCTTAACCGGCTAATACAATTCCATTTATGGATATGAGCAATCAAGTAAGTGCCTATGCAGTTTTGCAGCAAGTACCTACACACGCATAGCCTTGCAAAAGTACACATCCCGCCCTGGAGGTTTCCATTGTGGCAAACACTTGATGTAGACATAAATAAGCAATGCTAGTGGGACTGGAAAGGCAGAAGACACACTCACACTTTTCAATTAGCAATATCAAATGTGATGAAACAAATTGAAGAACCAAATGCATTTAAAGTCGATGCTAGTTGCAAGAAACTCTTCAGACAATGAATAGCACGGAATTTAATCTACCAGAGTGCAAATGAGATATGAAAATGAAAAAAAAACTTATAAATTGGACGTACCTTCCTTAACTATAATGTTGTCAGAGACATCTGAAATGTAAATACAGTGGCTAGTAAACTGATTTCATGAATGTGTACGGTAAGAAAGGCATTATTCATGAGTCACCTCCTTCCATTATTTAATCAGCACGATTCATGGTCCTCACCAAGGACAACTCGAGGAGAAGATATGCATGTGTACCACTGCGTTCAATAAAAGGCTTGATTAACTATATATACTAGGGGATTTTGTCCTTTGCGACAACACAAGTTTTGGGGCCTCCTCTAATTCATCTAGTTCTAGTTATAGTTGGTCCTAATTTACTAATTAGAGCTAGGCTAATCCTCTTGTCCTGATAATTAGAAGTCTTGTATGGTTCTAATCTTCTTTCTTTAATTCTCCGGCGACAGTTAGCTCTGGACAGCGAAGCGCTAGCGGATCGTGAAGGTTGCACGCTTGCAACCAAGTAGAGAGGCCATCCTTTCGGTCTTCGGTTTGAGGGACTGTTCGTGGACGGTACGAGGGACCGTTCATCGATGTTTCGAGAGAATCCAAGTACGATCTACACCAACACGTTCTTCTTCTGCTGCAACTCGGTGACGGTAACGATCGTGATCCTACCTCATTATGCATCTTCATATTGATTTTGGATGATCGTAGGCACGAAAATTTTGTTTCTACTACGTTTCCCAACACATGCAAGCAAGTATTAAACAAGTTGCTAGTACGAGGAGACATCATTAGTTTTTGCCTCGATTACTGTTGGTGGACTTGTATAGATGTGAAATGTATATTTCATAGTGTCCTTGCATATGTAAATGGAGGGAGTACTTCCATTTTCCTCGGGTCAACCCCTGCTTTGCAAGGAATGATTTCTTAAAACCCGTCGGTATTACAAGATATGCTAAAGTTCAATTTTCTTTTTTCTTGAGACAAAACAAGGATTCAGTTTTTGTGCCGATGCCATCAATTCTAAATCAAAAACTTATCTCACTGGCAACGGCTGGAGACAGCTCTTATATGGGTACCAGCTCCATCATGGATTTAATGAGGAGATGCACATCAATTTATTTCCCAACCAAGTCGGCCTAGTTTTCATCCATGTATGTACTTACTAGACTTCAGTGCAAATTTCTTCTGTTACAGTTGCACATTTTCATATTGTTATCTCGAGTTAATACTTGTGCTTGTACACTATTATTTCCTCCTCCCCTTCCAGTTTGAACTTACTTTCTAACTAACGCTTCTCATAAATTTGTCATAGCTTATTTCAAACTGAATCCAAGATAGGAAGAATTTGTGAGGCACATTGATATTACATATACCACAGATAATATGTGGATAGGCATGGGTAGTGCAATTAAATTTATTAAGCGTATTGTGCATTTTCAAAGCAAATACGGTCTTCAGGATCCTGATCGTGCATAGACTCCACTATTGCACTCTTTAACGAAGTCTAACATCCACAAAAAACATCTGATAATACTTTTATTCATTATCATTTTTCAAAACAGTGCCTTGCACTACATATAGTATTGCCTTTGTTATAATATTTTTTCTTGTGACAACAATTGTTGAAACGTGTGATGCCTAGCCGTGTAGATGGAGCAGGTTCAATGAGGATTCTTCTAGAGCCCGACACTGTTGGAAATATGCCCTAAAGGCAATAATAAAATGGTTAATATTATATTTCCTCGTTCATGATAATTGTCTATTATTCATGTTATAATTGTGTTATCCGGAAATCGTAATACATGTGTGAATACATAGACCACAACATGTCCCTAGTGAGCCTCTAGTTGACTAGCTCGTTGATCAATAGATGGTTACGGTTTCCTGACCATGAACATTGGATGTCATTGATAACGGGATCACATCATTAGGAGAATGATGTGATGGACAAGACCCAATCCTAAGCATAGCACAAGATCGTGTAGTTCGTCTGCTAAAGCTTTCCTAATGTCAAGTATCTTTTCCTTAGACCATGAGATTGTGCAACTCCCGGATACTGTAGGAATGCTTTGGGTGTGCCAAACGTCACAACGTAACTGGGTGGCTATAAGGGTGCACTACGGGCATCTCGGGCAAGTATCATACCGGTAGACAAAGGGAATTGTATACGGGATTGATTGAATCCTCGACATCGTGGTTCATCCGATGAGATCATCGTGGAACATGTGAGAACCAACATGGGTATCCAGATCCCGCTGTTGGTTATTGGCCGGAGAGATGTCTCGGTCATGTCTGTGTGATTCCCGGACCCGTAGGGTCTACACACTTAATGTTCGGTGACGCTAGCTAGAGTTGTTATGGGAATTAGTATGCGGTTACCGAATGTTGATCGAAGTCCTGGATGAGACCCCGGACATCACGAGGAGTTCTGGAATAGTTCGGAGATAAAGATTTATATATGGGAAGTCCTTATTCGGTCACCGAAAGGGTTCCCGGGGTCCACCGAGAGCGTCCACCTGCCCCGGAGGGCCCTATGGGCTCAATATGGAGGGGAACCAGCCCCTAGGTGGGTTGGGAGCCAAACCCCCCTAGGGCCCATGCGCCTAGGGTTGGGGGAAACCCTAAAGGGGGCGCCCCCCTTGGCTTGGGGGACAAGCCTTCCCCCCTTGCTCCCCCCTCTAGATCCATCTGGAGGGGGTCGACCCCTCTCCCTTGCCCCTATAAATAGAGGGGAGGTGGGAGAGCTGTTGCACCATTCCCCTGGCATAGCCCTCTCCCTTCCCAACACCTCCTCCTCCTCTGTAGTGCTTGGCGAAGCCCTGCCGGAGAACTGCAAGCTCCACCACCACGCCGTCGTGCTGCGGGAGCTCTTCCCCAACTTGTACTTTCCCCTTGCTGGATCAAGGAGGAGACGTCCCCGGGCTATACGTGTGTTGAACGCGGAGGCGCCATTGTTCGGCGCTTAGATCGGAATCAACCACGATCTGAATCGCTGCGAGTATGACTCCTTCATCCGCGTTCTTGTAACGCTTCCGCATCACGATCTTCAAGAGTATGAAGATGCACTCTCCTCTCTCTCGTTGCTAGTCTCTCCATAGATTGATCGTGCTGATGCGTAGAAATTTTTTAATTTCTGCAACGATCCCCAATAGTGGTATCAAAGCTAGGTCTGTGCGTAGTTTCTATGCATGAGTAGAACACAAGTTGTTGTGGGCGTCGATTTTGTCAATTTACTTGCCGTTACTAGTCTTATCTTGATTCGGCGGCATCGTGGATGAAGCGGCCCGGACCGACCTTACACGTACGCTTACGTGAGACAGGTTCCACCGACTGACATGCACTAGTTGCATGAGGTGGCTAGCGGGTAATGGTCTCTCCCACTTTAGTCGGATCGGATTCGATGAAAAGGGTCCTTATGAAGCGTAAATAGAAATTGTCATATCACGTTGTGGTTTTGGCGTAGGTAAGAAACGTTCTTGCTAGAAACCTAAAGCAGCCACGTAAAAAACTTGCAACAACAATTAGAGGACGTCTAACTTGTTCTTGCAGCATATGTCGTGTGATGTGATATGGCCAAAAGGATGTGATGTATGAGATTGATCATGTTCTTGTAATAGGAATCACGACTTGCATGTCGATGAGTATGACAACCGGCAGGAGCCATAGGAGTGGTCTTAATTTACTGTATGACCTGCGTGTCACTGAAAACGCCATGTAATTACTTTACTTTATTGCTAACCGTTAGCCATAGTAGTAGAAGTAATAGTTGGCGAGACAACTTCATGAAGACACGATGATGGAGATCATGGTGTCATGCCGGTGACGATGATGATCATGGCGCCCCGAAGATGGAGATCAAAAGGAGCAAAATGATATTGGCCATATCATGTCACTATTTGATTGCATGTGATGTTTATCATGTTTTACATCTTATTTTCTTAGAACGACGGTAGCTTAAATAAGATGATCCCTCGCTATAATTTCAAGAAAGTGTCCCTCCTAACTGTGCACCGTTGCGAAGGTTCGTTGTTTCGAAGCACCACGTGATGATCGGGTGTGATAGATTCTAACGTTCGAATACAACTGGTGTAAGCCAGATTTACACATGCAAAAACACTTAGGTTGACTTGACGAGCCTAGCATGTACAGACATGGCCTCGGAACACGAGAGACCGAAAGGTCGAACATGAGTCGTATAGTAGATACGATCAACATGGAGATGTTCACCGTTGATGACTAGTCCGTCTCATGTGATGATCGGACACGGCCTAGTCAAATCAGATCATGTATCACTTAGATGACTAGAGGGATGTCTATCTGAATGTGAGTTCATTAAACAATTTGATTAGATGAACTTAATTTTCATGAACTTGGTCTAAATATCTTTACAATATGTCTTGTAGATCAAATGGCCCATGCTAATGTTTCCCTCAACTTCAACGTGTTCCTAGAGAAAACCAAGCTGAAAGACGATGGTAGCAACTATACGGACTGGGTCCGTAACTTGAGGACCATCCTCATAGCTGCCAAGAAAGCATATGTCCTTGATGCACCGCTAGGTGACGCACCTGTTTTCCCAGCAACTCAAGACGTTATGAACACCTGGCAGTCGCGTAGTGATGATTACTCCCTGGTTCAATGCGGCATGCTTTACAGCTTAGAACCAGGGCTCCAAAAGCATTTTGAGCAGCACGGAGCATATGAGATGTTCCAAGAGCTGAAAATGGTTTTTCAAGGCTCATGCCCGGGTTGAGAGATATGAAGTCTCCGACAAGTACTATAGTTGTAAGATGGAGGAGAATAGTTCTGTCAGCAAGCACATACTCAAAATGTCTGGGTTGCACAACCGCTTGTCTCAGCTGGGAGTTAATCTCCCGGATGACGCGGTTGTTGACAGAATCCTTCAGTCGCTCCCACCTAGCTACAAGAGCTTTTTGATGAATTTCAATATGCAGAGGATGGAGAAAACCATTCCTGAGGTATATTCAATGCTGAAATCAGCGGAGGTGGAGATCAAAAAGGAACATCAAGTGTTGATGGTCAATAAAACCACTAGTTTCAAGAAAGGCAAGGGTAAAAAGAACTTCAAGAAGGATGGCAAGGGAGTTGCCGCGCCCGGTAGGCCAGTTGTCGGGAAGAAGCCAAAGCATGGACCCAAGCCTGAGACTGAGTGCTTTTATTGCAAGGGAAATGGTCACTGGAAGCGGAACTGCCCCAAGTACTTAGCGGATAAGAAGGCCGGCAATACCAAAGGTATATATGATATACATGTTATTGATGTGTACCTTACCAGCACTCGTAGTAGCTCCTGGGTATTTGATACCGGTGCGGTTGCTCATATTTGTAACTCAAAACAGGAGCTGTAGAATAAACGGAGACTGGTGAAGGACGAGGTGATGATGCACGTCGGGAATGGTTCCAAGGTCGATGTGATCGCCGTCGGCACGCTACGTACCTCTACATTTACCTACGGGGTTAGTTTTAAATCTCAATAATTGTTATTTAGTGCCAGCTTTGAGCATAAACATTATATCTGGATCTCGTTTAATGTGAGATGGCTACTCATTTAAATTTGAGAATAATGGTTGTTCTATTTATATGAGAGATATGTTTTATGGTCATGCCCCGCTGGTCAATGGTTTATTCTTATTGAATCTCGAACGTGATGTTATACATATTCATAGTGTGAATGCCAAAAGATGTAAGGTTGATAATGATAGTCCCACATACTTGTGGCACTGCCGCCTTGGTCACATTGGTGTCAAACGCATGAAGAAACTCCATGCAGATGGACTTTTGGAGTCTCTTGATTATGAATCATTTGACACGTGCGAACCATGCCTCATGGGCAAAATGACCAAGACTCCGTTCTCCGGAACAATGGAGCGAGCAACCAACTTATTGAAAATCATACATACTGATGTGTGCGGTCCAATGAGCGTTGAGGCTCGCGGTGGTTATCGTTATGTTCTCACCCTCACTGATGACTTAAGTAGATATGGGTATGTCTATTTAATGAAACACATGTCTCAGACCTTTGAAAAGTTCAAGGAATTTCAGAGTGAGGTTGAGAATCAACATGACAAGAAAATAAAGTTCTTATGATCAGATCGTGGAGGGGAATATTTGAGTCACGAATTTGGCACGCACTTAAGGAAATGTGGAATTGTTTCACAACTCACCCCGCCTGGAACGCCTCAGCGTAATGGTGTGTCCGAATGTCGTAATCGTACTCTGTTGGACATGGTGCGACCTATGATGTCTCTTACCGAACTACCGCTATCATTTTGGGGTTATGCTTTAGAGACTGCCGCATTCACTTTAAACAGGGCTCCATCGAAATCCGTTGAGACGACACCGTATGAATTGTGGTTTGGGAAGAAACTAAGCTGTCGTTTCTAAAAGTTTGGGGATGCGATTCTTATGTCAAGAAACTTCAACCTGAAAAGCTCGAAACCAAATCGGAAAAATGGGTCTTCATAGGATACCCTAAGGAAACTATAGGGTATACCTTCCACCTTAGATCCGAAGGCAAGGTCTTTGTTGCCAAGAATGGATCCTTTCTGGAGAAAGAGTTTCTCTCGAAAGAAGTAAGTGGGAGGAAAGTAGAACTTGATGAGGTATTGCCTCTTGAACCGGAGAGTAGCACAGCTCAGGAAGATGTTTCTGTGGTGCCTGCACCGACTAGAGAGGAAGTTAGTGATGATGATCATGAAACTTCGAATCAAGTTGCTACTGAACTTCGTAGGTCCACAAGGACACGTTCCGCACCAGAGTGGTACGGCAACCCTATCCTGGAAATCATGTTGTTAGACAATGGTGAACCTTCGAACTATGAAGAACCGATGGCGGGCCCAGATTCCGACAAATGGCTTGAAGCCATGAAATCCGAGATAGGATCCATGTATGAAAACAAAGTATGGACTTTGACTGACTTGCCCGATGATCGGAGAGCCATAGAAAATAAATAGATCTTTAAGAAGAAGACAGACGCGGATGGTAATGTGACCATCTATAAGGCTCGGCTTGTCGCTAAGGGTTATCGACAAGTTCAAGGGGTTGACTACGATGACCTCGGCTCGTAGGTTCATTGTTGTGTAGCAACATGACTTCCAAGACAGGATTACGTACCACTCTGAAGTAGTACGCATCCTTGTCATCCTACGAGGTTTGGGAGTGACTTGATCCGAAGTCTCATGATCAATATCATAAGCTTCCACTTCAATTGGTGTAGGTGCCACAGGAACAACTTCCTGTGCCCTGCCACACACTAGTTGAAGCGACGTGTGACGCCCCCGATTCAATCGTACACTAATCATGCACGCAAATGTGTACGATCAAGATCAGGGACTCACGGGAAGATATCACAACACAACTCTACAAATAAAATAAGTCATACAAGCATCATAATACAAGCCAGAGGCCTCGAGGGCTCGAATACAAGTGCTCGATCATAGACGAGTCAGCGGAAGCAACAATATCTGAGTACAGACATAAGTTAAACAAGTTTGCCTTAAGAAGGCTGGCACAAACTGGGATACAGATCGAAAGAGGCGCAGGCCTCCTGCCTGGGATCCTCCTAAACTACTCCTGGTCGTCGTCAGCGGCCTGCACGTAGTAGTAGGCACCTCCAATGTAGTAGTCGTCGTCGACGCTGGCTCCTGGCTCCTGGACTCCAGCATCTGGTTGCGACCACCAAAAAGAAAGGAAAGGGGGAAAAGAGGGAGAAAAGCAACCGTGAGTACTCATCCAAAGTACTCGCAAGCAAGGAGCTACACTACATATGCATGGGTATATGTGTAAAGAGGCCATATCAGTGGACTGAACTGCAGAATGCCAGAATAAGAGGGGGATAGCTAATCCTGTCGAAGACTACGCTTCTGGCAGCCTCCGTCTTGCAGCATGTAGAAGAGAGTAGATTGAAGTCCTCCAAGTAGCACCTCCAATTAGCATCTCCAAATAGCATCTCCAGTAGCATCGCATAGCATATCCTATCCGGCGATCCTCTCCTCGTCGCCCTGCGGAAAAGCGATCACCGGGTTGTCTGTGGAACTTGGAAGGGTGTGTTTTATTAAGTATCCGGTTCTAGTTGTCATAAGGTCAAGGTACAACTCCAAGTCGTCCTGTTACCGAAGATCACGGCTATTCGAATAGATTAACTTCCCTGCAGGGGTGCACCACATTCCCCAACACGCTCGATCCCATTTGGCCGGACACACTTTCCTGGGTCATGCCCGGCCGCGGAAGATCAACATGTTGCAGCCCCACCTAGGCAGAACAGAGAGGCCAGCACGCCGGTCTAAACCTAAGCGCGCAGGGGTCTGGGCCCATCGCCCTGAGCACACCTGCACGTTGCGTACGCGGCCGGTGAGCAGACCTAGCAACCTCCATTACAAAGGAAGTTGCGTTAACGCAGTCCAACTCGGCGCGCGCCGCTCCGTCGCTGACGTCTGAAGTGCTTCGGCTGATACCACGACGTCGGGATACCCATAACTACTCCCGCGTAGATGGTTAGTGCGTATAGGCTCGTAGCCAACTCAGATCAAATACCAAGATCTCGTTAAGCGTGTTAAGTATCCGCGAACGCCGAACAGGGCCAGGCCCACCTGTCTCCTAGGTGGTCTCAACCTGCCCTGTCGCTCCGCCACAAAGTAACAGTCGGGGGCCGTCGGGAACTCAGGCCCACCACTACCTGGATGGAGCCACCTGCCCCTTCAGCCCCCATCTCCAAACAGTATCGCCAGTAATGTAACAGTGTAAAGAATATAGTATATGCCCGTGATCACCTCCCGAAGTGATCACAGCCCAGTAGTATAGCATGGCAGACAGACAAGAGTGTAGGGCCACTGATGGAACACTAGCATCCTATACTAAGCATTTAGGATTGCGGGTAAGTTATCAATGATGTAGCGACAATGTCAGGCTATGCATCAGAATAGGATTAACGAAAGCAGTAACATGCTACACTACTCTAATGCAAGCAGTATAGAGAAGAGTAGGCGATATCTGGTGATCAAGGGGGGGGGCTTGCCTGGTTGCTCTGGCAAGGAGGGATCGTCAACACCGTAGTCGAACTGGGGTCGCCGGCAGTCTCGGGGTCTACCGGAAAGAAGTAATGGAGGGAAACACAATAAATAACAGAGCAATCAAAGCATCACAAAAGCGTAAAATGGCAATACGCGGTCTAGAGTGACCTAACGTGATACTAGGTGGTACCGGCGAAGGGGGGAAACATCCGGGAAAGTACTCCCGGTGTTTCGCGTTTTCGGGCAGATGAACCGGAGGGGAAAAGTTGTGTGTTCGCTATGCTAGGAGTGTGTGGCGGACGAACGGAGGGTGTAACCGGATTCGTCTCGTCGTTCTGAGCAACTTTCATGTACAAAACTTTTTCATCCGAGCTACGGATTATTTTATATGTTTTTAAAGTTTTAATTCATTTTCTAAAATTATGTATTTATTTTAATCCGAATTGACCAAGTCAAAAGGACTGGTCTAAATGGGAGTTGGTGGCCCAAAT
The DNA here is from genome assembly GCF_002162155.2 of Triticum dicoccoides. Classification (NCBI taxonomy): domain Eukaryota; kingdom Viridiplantae; phylum Streptophyta; class Magnoliopsida; order Poales; family Poaceae; genus Triticum; species Triticum dicoccoides. The sequence continues at coordinate 777,981,418 of NC_041382.1, forward strand.
GTCACTGCTTTAATAATTTCCAAAAGGATTTATCTAAACTAAATAGATGGGACCCACATGTCATTTGCTAATAGGCTAACTTAGCACTAAACTAATACTAAGCTACACCTAACATAATTAAACAAGGACCGGCCACTACTGGGCATAGCCTAGCCGGCCACACGTACGGCGCGCAAACACACAGAGCACACACGCACACACAATGCCTGGGTTTAAGAGAAGATAGCATTTTGTGATTTTTGTAGGAATTAAACCATACATCAAAAGGATTTGGTCCAGTGGGATAAAATGGAGTTTGTCATGTATGCTTTCTACTCATATTATTTTTACCCATGTTAACCGCTGGTTAGACGTTGTTTAGAGGCTGTACAGAGGGTCAGATAATGTCAAATTAGAAAAGCTAGCACTAGCTACAGTAACTGAATGTTACTGTACCCGTGTAGCATAGCAGCAGGCAGAGCTGCAGCGAGCAGCACGGGCGCCTGGTGCGTGCGGTGCGTGTGGTGGGCGGGCGCAGGAGCTCAGGCGAGCAGCATGCCGCGGCGTGAGCAGCAGCAGAGGCCAGGGGCGTTGGGCGCAGGCGGCACGGTCGCGGCGACTACGGGCACGATCAAGTGCAGGGCTGGTGCGTGCGGGCGTGGTGACGCGCGTGTGGCGGGTCGGCGAGCGCCGTACGGGGCGGCGCTGGAGCAGTAGCAGGTGAAGTAGCACTAGACCACGGCGAGGCCGGCGCGCGTGCATAGAAGCAGCCACAGCACGCACGCACGTACGCGTACGTGGCAGCTCGGACGAGCTCGGGGACGGCGGCCTACGGCGCAAGAATGGGAGGGAAGAGGATGTGCTCACCGAGCAGGCACAAGGAGGCCCGTTGAGTGGCTTAGGAGCAGCAGAGGTGGCCGGTGTTGGCGACGGCGGCGGCGACCGAGACGGATGGAGGTTGAGGACGGGGAAGCAGCGGGTGTCCCGGTGGCTTCCGGCTCGATCTCGCCCATGTAGTCGAAGTAGGCGACGAAGACGGTGCCCCTGGCGTGGTCTCTGGCAGCGAGGAGGCCATCGGCGACGGCTACGCCGACGACGCGTCCATGGCGGAGATCAAGAAGGAGGGGGATCTGAGGAGGGAGGCAGAGGGAGATGGGGGCGAGCAAAACTAGGGTTGGGCGCCGGTGACGCGGGGGTGGCTTATAGGCGTCGGGGAGGTCGGGGATGGCCGCCACGCATGTCCCTGGCGCCATGGATGGCTGCTACACCCCTCCATCGTCCCTGTAGCGAGGGGAAGGGGATAAGTGGGAGTGGGCTGGTATTGTACTCAGGTGGGTCGGCCAGTTGGGCCGTCTGGCCCAGTTGGCCAGGGAGGCCTTTCTCTCTTTTTTTTGTATTGTATTTTCCTGTTGTTTCTTTCTTTTTTGTTCTCGTTTATTTTTAGTTTTTGTAAAAATACTAAAGTGGCACCCAAAATAGATGTTACAATTTATACCACAGCCACAAACAACTTAGCACTGAAATAAAATAGTTTTGAAATTGTTTGTCATTTTAAAAGCATTTATATAATTATTAATGCTGCTATTTTATTCCTTTTAGAGTGTTTAAACATTTTATAAAGGTGTGGTTTGACCAACATAATTACCTATGCATTATTTGGCACAACCCGAACATTTTAGTTTTAGTCTTTGAAAACTTTTGTTGTTTGCCTGATTTTTAAATTGAATTCAAATCGGTTTCGAACTAATGCGAGATTAGCCACAGTACTCGAGGTGATGTGGCATCATTAGCGGAGGGTTACTGTGGCGTAACTATCCGGGCGTCACAATTCTCCTCCACTATAAGAAATCTCGTCCCGAGATTTAAGAGGGGGACTAATGGGGGAGGGATTGGGTTACGAAAATTCTAACGAGTGTTCTCGGTCTTGGTTGCTCTTCCTGAAGTAATTGATCCTCCTCGTTGATGTCCTTATTTCTTTGCTTCAGGTCATCATGGTGAAGTCGGCATCCTTTTCTTTGGGAGCTCCAACGTACTTACAAATAGGTAAGGGGCAGCGCTGCAATGATAGGAGGTTATAAGGGAAATTCAGCTGGGGGCATCCCAAGAATGAACATATGAGTATCTCTCGAGTTGAACAAATGACACATATCGAGAGCAAAGTAAGACAGTGCAATAAGAAGTTTCAAGCGGATAGGCAATCGTTCATTGCCTGAAGCAGAGTGCGAAAGGGGTTCAGAGCAACGGGAATAAGTATTGCGTTCGGCAACAAATTTGATGATCCCTTGGAAGATGGCTCGTGAATTACATACGAGGCCACACGCGAGGAACAACCTTGGGAACAGGGGGTGCAGGAGAGTCAGGTTTCGATCCTGCGGAATTGTGGGTTATGGGCCCACCATGTGGTTTTAAAGTAGAAAGGGGGCTGCCATCTTGCATGGTCACGAAAGCAAGGCATGACAGAGGGTACCATGTCAGTTATGTCGGCAACAACATCGGTACCAAGGGCGAGGGACGAAGAGAACCATTTTACTGCTCGTTGAACGAGGCGGACCATTAGGCAAGGTTCTCGTCCATCGGTGGATACCGGAATGTCATCAATAATACTAACAGGGTCTTGCTGACAGAATTGTACACCGAGGTGCTTACTAAAGCAGTGACTTATTACTGCTTAAATCATATAAACCTCAAGAAGGTTAAACATAACAATGGAAAGGAAAATGTGTTTAAACACATATTTCAAGGGTATATCCCTTCCAAGGACAAGCGGAGCATGATATCCATGACAGGATAAAAAGTAGAAAAGCCTCTAGGTGAGGGGAGAGAAATTTTCATGACATTATCCATACAGCGGTGTTTGGATAATTGAGCAAGAAACGTTTAGCATTGGGCTTCAAATGTTCTTGTTGAAACATCGGAGTACCATAGACATGCTTCGAGATAGAATTGACATGGTCTTCAAGTGAAGATCAAACTTTGGAAACACGAAGGATCCATCAGGAATAGCTTGTAGAATAAGTCTTACAATTTCCTCATGGAAGAATGGATAGCATTGCTAAAAGGAAAATTATAACAATAGGTCCTCCGGTCAGGTGTGCTAGGCATGACATCACCTTATCGGGCCAAATGCTAATGTTATAACTCTTGGAAATATGTCCCGGCCACCATATCTGACCGAGATTCAGATCTGATTGGTGTCAGGATACCTCAGACTCAGGATGCCCGATAAGAAAAGGTGCAAGACAAATTGACGAGACGACATTGTAAGATTATTGGGGAATGTACTATGGAAGCAAATTTCAACTCAAGAGTTCATCATTTAAACCAAAGAGAGGATGACGGGGTGGCTGATGGACTCAGCGACTTTCCATTGGGATAAAAAAAAAGGATTTCCATGATTATCTGATCAAGGAGATAAACTTTGTCAGATTAAATGATATAGTGAGGTAAGCTCGAGGAAAACATACATAATTAAACATTGGTTGAAAGGTGCACCCGAAATATGGGCTGGGTTGCTCGACCAATGTTAGAATGGTGATTCAATTATCGGAAGACTTAGAATGAAACTATCGCCCATTCACTCCAAAGCAATAGGGTTGCTAGAAGTTTTGAATTCACACGACATAGCTCAATTGTCGGTATTCCAGTTAAAAAAAACAATACGGGGTCCAAGGAATGAACGGAGATGGCGAGAAGTATTATTATATCAAGAATTCTTAAGAGGTGGTGAAATTCTCACCACATTCTTGACAAAAGAGATGGTAATACTCCAAGGTAATTACGAACAAAGGCTGGATAGCAAGGAACTCAAGGTATAACACAGAACACGAACAAGTTTGTGTTGAAGGGGAGGCATTAAAATGGTCGATGACAACACAAATCATCGAGGGCAAGGATGGTATTTCTCATCATGAATTCAATTGATATCCAGGAAGGAGTCAAGATGTTGATGATGATCACGACAAATTTTGTCGAGAGGCTCCATGAAGATGTAATAGATCGGCGATGACATCAAGTCGAAGGAATGATGAAGCGAAAGGTTAATGGAACCGAGGGTATGACACAAACTCCAAAGCAAGCTTGCTGTCCAAAGCGAAATGATATGATGAGGAAAGATCGACGTAAGCTTAGCTCATCGTCAAAAAATTTGTGCTCTGGGAAGAAGGGCCAGTTAGCACAGTTAGAATCATCACGACAACGATATAGCCAAACATGCCAGGAATGGCGTGATCGGGTACAAACTCGTACTTATAGAAGCTTACTGAAGAGTTGTTGAACCGCAGTGCGGACTCGGTTCAGTTACCGGTGTCTATGAGTGCTTAATAACTCAGAGCCCGTGAAAAATTGGAATCAGTGGGAAGGTAGCACTCGATGGAGAACTCATAAGAAGTTATGAAGTTTTGTGATAATCTCGAGATACCAGGGGGGTAATACTCGACGGTAGATCAAAGTAAGGGTTGGACTGGGGTATTGATCCACAGAAGACAAGTGCTTAAACTTGCCCCGGGAATTGGATCAAGGAAGAACATATGGTCGGGACCATGATTGCAAAGGATCAATTCAACGAAAACAAAGGATATTATATCAAGGAAGTAGCTATTATTACAAGAAGCTTCCAGGATAGGATCTACATCGTGTCCATGGGCATGAACACAAGTTCAAGGTCGACTCCCACTTCTTCAATGTATAACCTTCCATTCACTCCTCGCTTTGATAAAGGCATTAGTGTTGAAAGTTTTACCTGGTGAAATACCAGATGAGTATGACTCGTGAAATCTTCCGGGTTCACACCGATGAGGGAAGGTGTTGGTTCAATCCCATCGGGGCTTCTTACGAACATATACCATAAGCTTCAATAGTAAATATCATCAGCCCGAAAGCAGAGCATGGTTGACAAAAGGAAAGGATACAATTTACCAAAGGCATTATGTATCGGAGAAAGAACTCACAAAGTGATTAATTATGAAGGACACTGTCGGGTAATAACCCAACAGTGGATATGGCGATCCAAAATGGGGCTGATATGAGTATCGATACCCAATCAGAGGAAGAAAGATTGCAAATGCATCGGTTTATAGAACATCTGAATAGTTCAACGCTTAATTAGCAAAGTAATTATGATTTTCAAATTGAGGGATCAGGAGCAAATGCTCTGATCAAGGATGGATAAGCTGAATAGACTTAGGGGTACAATCGACGGCAATTTGATTGGTCGATAGCCAGCTCATGTTTAAAATGACGTCTGAGCCAGAAGGATGAATTCTAGGATCTGTTCGAGGATTGCGAGCATTCGCAACAAATCGAATCAATGGACTCAAAATGATAATGACAATGGATGCCAACAAGATTACTAGACTTATGGGATTAACCATAATGCAAGTAATCAAGAATTTCAAGAGCAATAGGATGCTCAGGATTTTCGAAAGATCGAATGGTTTTTCGAGGATTGGTGACATACATGAATCAACTGGGGATGAGCGGATATTCGGTAAGTGCGAGAAATTATCCGTAGGGGTATTCGTGTAGCAAAGAACTGCAAGGCAATAGGCGCAAAGTATTGTCGGAACATTACAGAGAATTTCGGGATATCTTGTAATAACAAGATTAACTGGGAATAAAAGTAAGAACGACATGCGTAAGTATTTATCCTTAGGGATATTGCAGTGGTAGGGAATTGCATAAGCAACGGGCACAAGGTCTCGGGAGAATATCGGAAGGTATCTTCGGAATCCTTCGGTGCACAAAGTAATCATCTGGACTGAAGGGGCTCTCCGGGAGAAAGTATTATCGAGAACCTAGAGTTAGTTTTTAGTAAAAATCGTTTAACCCGAGTAGAAGAGAGTGCAGAGTCCCAGAGTAAAGGTCGAGGAGTAAAAGATCCTAGTACCACCCAAATGGCGACGTGGGCCCGTAAGGCACACAACCATGTTAGTAAAAGTTTTGCAATGTCTAGACTCGACTTCGGCCAAGGAGTTGGAAGGGGGATTGCTACAGGCAGTCGGCTCTGATACCAACTTGTGACGCCCCCGATTCAATCGTACACTAATCATGCACGCAAATGTGTACGATCAAGATCAGGGACTCACGGGAAGATATCACAACACAACTCTACAAATAAAATAAGTCATACAAGCATCATAATACAAGCCAGGGGCCTCGAGGGCTCGAATACAAGTGCTCGATCATAGACGAGTCAGCGGAAGCAACAATATCTGAGTACAGACATAAGTTAAACAAGTTTGCCTTAAGAAGGCTGGCACAAACTGGGATACAGATCGAAAGAGGCGCAGGCCTCCTGCCTGGGATCCTCCTAAACTACTCCTGGTCGTCGTCAGCGGCCTGCACGTAGTAGTAGGCACCTCCAATGTAGTAGTCGTCGTCGACGCTGGCTCCTGGCTCCTGGACTCCAGCATCTGGTTGCGACCACCAAAAAGAAAGGAAAGGGGGAAAAGAGGGAGAAAAGCAACCGTGAGTACTCATCCAAAGTACTCGCAAGCAAGGAGCTACACTACATATGCATGGGTATATGTGTAAAGAGGCCATATCAGTGGACTGAACTGCAGAATGCCAGAATAAGAGGGGGATAGCTAATCCTGTCGAAGACTACGCTCCTGGCAGCCTCCGTCTTGCAGCATGTAGAAGAGAGTAGATTGAAGTCCTCCAAGTAGCACCTCCAAGTAGCATCTCCAAATAGCATCTCCAGTAGCATCGCATAGCATATCCTATCCGGCGATCCTCTCCTCGTCGCCCTGCGGAAAAGCGATCACCGGGTTGTCTGTGGAACTTGGAAGGGTGTGTTTTATTAAGTATCCGGTTCTAGTTGTCATAAGGTCAAGGTACAACTCCAAGTCGTCCTGTTACCGAAGATCACGGCTATTCGAATAGATTAACTTCCCTGCAGGGGTGCACCACATTCCCCAACACGCTCGATCCCATTTGGCCGGACACACTTTCCTGGGTCATGCCCGGCCGCGGAAGATCAACACGTCGCAGCCCCACCTAGGCAGAACAGAGAGGCCAGCACGCCGGTCTAAACCTAAGCGCGCAGGGGTCTGGGCCCATCGCCCTGAGCACACCTGCACGTTGCGTACGCGGCCGGTGAGCAGACCTAGCAACCTCCATTACAAAGGAAGTTGCGTTAACGCAGTCCAACCCGGCGCGCGCCGCTCCGTCGCTGACGTCTGAAGTGCTTCGGCTGATACCACGACGTCGGGATACCCATAACTACTCCCGCGTAGATGGTTAGTGCGTATAGGCTCGTAGCCAACTCAGATCAAATACCAAGATCTCGTTAAGCGTGTTAAGTATCCGCGAACGCCGAACAGGGCCAGGCCCACCTGTCTCCTAGGTGGTCTCAACCTGCCCTGTCGCTCCGCCACAAAGTAACAGTCGGGGGCCGTCGGGAACTCAGGCCCACCACTACCTGGATGGAGCCACCTGCCCCTTCAGCCCCCATCTCCAAACAGTATCGCCAGTAATGTAACAGTGTAAAGAATATAGTATATGCCCGTGATCACCTCCCGAAGTGATCACAGCCCAGTAGTATAGCATGGCAGACAGACAAGAGTGTAGGGCCACTGATGGAACACTAGCATCCTATACTAAGCATTTAGGATTGCGGGTAAGTTATCAATGATGTAGCGACAATGTCAGGCTATGCATCAGAATAGGATTAACGAAAGCAGTAACATGCTACACTACTCTAATGCAAGCAGTATAGAGAAGAGTAGGCGATATCTGGTGATCAAGGGGGGGGGCTTGCCTGGTTGCTCTGGCAAGGAGGGATCGTCAACACCGTAGTCGAACTGGGGTCGCCGGCAGTCTCGGGGTCTACCGGAAAGAAGTAATGGAGGGAAACACAATAAATAACAGAGCAATCAAAGCATCACAAAAGCGTAAAATGGCAATACGCGGTCTAGAGTGACCTAACGTGATACTAGGTGGTACCGGCGAAGGGGGGAAACATCCGGGAAAGTACTCCCGGTGTTTCGCGTTTTCGGGCAGATGAACCGGAGGGGAAAAGTTGTGTGTTCGCTATGCTAGGAGTGTGTGGCGGACGAACGGAGGGTGTAACCGGATTCGTCTCGTCGTTCTGAGCAACTTTCATGTACAAAACTTTTTCATCCGAGCTACGGATTATTTTATATGTTTTTAAAGTTTTAATTCATTTTCTAAAATTATGTATTTATTTTAATCCGAATTGACCAAGTCAAAAGGACTGGTCTAAATGGGAGTTGGTGGCCCAAATGTCACTGCTTTAATAATTTCCAAAAGGATTTATCTAAACTAAATAGATGGGACCCACATGTCATTTGCTAATAGGCTAACTTAGCACTAAACTAATACTAAGCTACACCTAACATAATTAAACAAGGACCGGCCACTACTGGGCATAGCCTAGCCGGCCACACGTACGGCGCGCAAACACACAGAGCACACACGCACACACAATGCTTGGGTTTAAGAGAAGATAGCATTTTGTGATTTTTGTAGGAATTAAACCATACATCAAAAGGATTTGGTCCAGTGGGATAAAATGGAGTTTGTCATGTATGCTTTCTACTCATATTATTTTTACCCATGTTAACCGCTGGTTAGACGTTGTTTAGAGGCTGTACAGAGGGTCAGATAATGTCAAATTAGAAAAGCTAGCACTAGCTACAGTAACTGAATGTTACTGTACCCGTGTAGCATAGCAGCAGGCAGAGCTGCAGCGAGCAGCACGGGCGCCTGGTGCGTGCGGTGCGTGTGGTGGGCGGGCGCAGGAGCTCAGGCGAGCAGCATGCCGCGGCGTGAGCAGCAGCAGAGGCCAGGGGCGTTGGGCGCAGGCGGCACGGTCGCGGCGACTACGGGCACGATCAAGTGCAGGGCTGGTGCGTGCGGGCGTGGTGACGCGCGTGTGGCGGGTCGGCGAGCGCCGTACGGGGCGGCGCTGGAGCAGTAGCAGGCGAAGTAGCACTAGACCACGGCGAGGCCGGCGCGCGTGCATAGAAGCAGCCACAGCACGCACGCACGTACGCGTACGCGGCAGCTCGGACGAGCTCGGGGACGGCGGCCTACGGCGCAAGAATGGGAGGGAAGAGGATGTGCTCACCGAGCAGGCACAAGGAGGCCCGTTGAGTGGCTTAGGAGCAGCAGAGGTGGCCGGTGTTGGCGACGGCGGCGGCGACCGAGACGGATGGAGGTTGAGGACGGGGAAGCAGCGGGTGTCCCGGTGGCTTCCGGCTCGATCTCGCCCATGTAGTCGAAGTAGGCGACGAAGACGGTGCCCCTGGCGTGGTCTCTGGCAGCGAGGAGGCCATCGGCGACGGCTACGCCGACGACGCGTCCATGGCGGAGATCAAGAAGGAGGGGGATCTGAGGAGGGAGGCAGAGGGAGATGGGGGCGAGCAAAACTAGGGTTGGGCGCCGGTGACGCGGGGGTGGCTTATAGGCGTCGGGGAGGTCGGGGATGGCCGCCACGCATGTCCCTGGCGCCATGGATGGCTGCCACACCCCTCCATCGTCCCTGTAGCGAGGGGAAGGGGATAAGTGGGAGTGGGCTGGTATTGTACTCAGGTGGGTCGGCCAGTTGAGCCGTCTGGCCCAGTTGGCCAGGGAGGCCTTTCTCTCTTTTTTTGTATTGTATTTTCCTGTTGTTTCTTTCTTTTTTGTTCTCGTTTATTTTTAGTTTTTGTAAAAATACTAAAGTGGCACCCAAAATAGATGTTACAATTTATACCACAGCCACAAACAACTTAGCACTGAAATAAAATAGTTTTGAAATTGTTTGTCATTTTAAAAGCATTTATATAATTATTAATGCTGCTATTTTATTCCTTTTAGAGTGTTTAAACATTTTATAAAGGTGTGGTTTGACCAACATAATTACCTATGCATTATTTGGCACAACCCGAACATTTTAGTTTTAGTCTTTGAAAACTTTTGTTGTTTGCCTGATTTTTAAATTGAATTCAAATCGGTTTCGAACTAATGCGAGATTAGCCACAGTACTCGAGGTGATGTGGCATCATTAGCGGAGGGTTACTGTGGCGTAACTATCCGGGCGTCACAAGACGGTTCAACAACCTTATCAAGTCTCCACCATCCTCGCACTCAATTCTTTCGAGAGAAACTTTTCCTCGAGAAAGGACCCGATTCTAGAAACAATCCCTTATTGCTTTCGGATCTGAGACAGGAGTTATACCCAACTGTCTTGGGTGTCCTATGAAGATGCATTTATCCGCTTTGGGTTCGAGCTTATCAGCCTGAAACTTTTTCACATAAGCGTCGCAGACCCAAACTTTTAAGAAATGATAGCTTAGGTTTCTCTAAACCATAGTTCATACGGTGTCATCTCATCGGAATTATGTGGTGCCCCTTTTAAAGTGAATGTGGTTGTCTCTAATGCCTAACCCATAAACTATTGTGGTAGTTCGATAAGAGACATCATGGTATGCATCATATCCAATAGAGTGCAGTTATGATGTACGGACACACCATCACACTATGGTGTTCCAGGCTGTATCAGTTGTGAAACAATTTCCACAATGTCTTAATTCTGTGCCAAACTCGTAATTCAGATATTCATCTCTATGATCATATCATAGATCTTTTATCCTCTTGTCACGACGATCTTTCAACTTCACTCTGAAATTACTTGAACCTTTCAATAATTCAGACTCGTGATTCATCAAGTAAATATACTCAACATCTACTCAAATCATCTGTGAAGTAAGAACATAAGGATATCCACTACATGCCTCAGCACTCATTGGACTGCACACATCAAAATGTATTACTTCCAACAAGTTGCTTTCTAGTTCCATTTTACTGAAAACGAGGCTTTCAGTCATCTTGCCCATGTGGTATGATTTGCATGTGTCAAGTGATTCAAAATCAAGTGAGTCCAAACGGTCAATTTGCATGGAGTTTCTTCATGCATACACACCAATAGACATGGTTCACATGTCTCAAACTTTTCAAAAATGAGTGAGTCCAAAGATCCATCAACATGGAGCTTCTTCATGCGTTTTATACCGATATGACTTAAGTGGCAGTGCCACAAGTAGGTGGTACTATCATTGCTATCTTATATCTTTTGGCATGAACATGTGTATCGCTATGATCAAGATTCAATAAACCATTCATTTTAGGTGCAAGACCATTGAAGGTATTATTCAAATAAACAGAGTAACCATTATTCTCCTTAAAAGAATAACCGTATTGCGATAGACGTAATCAAATCATGTCTATGCTCAACGCAAACACCAAATAACAATTATTCAGGTTTAACACCAATCTCGATGGTAGAGGGAGCGTGCGATGCTTGATCATATCAACATTGGAAACACTTCCAACACATATCGTCAGCTCACCTTTAGCTAGTCTCCGTTTATTCCATAGCTATTATTTCGAGTTACTAACACTTAGAAACTGAACCGGTATCTAATACCCTGGTGCTACTAGGAGTACTAGTAAAGTACACAATGTATATCCAATATACTTCTATCGACCTTGCTAGCCTTCTCATCTACCAAGTATCTAGGGTGGTTCTGCTTCAGTTGATGTTCCCCTTATTACAGAAGCACTTAGTCTCAGGTTTGGGTTCAACCTTGGGTCTCTTCACTAGAGCAGCAGCCGAATTGCCGTTTCATGAAGTATCCCTTCTTGCCCTTGCCCTTCTTGAAACTAGTGGTTTCACCAACCATCAACAATTGATGCTCCTTCTTGATTTCTATTTTGGTGTCAAACATCGCGAATATTTCAAGGATCATCATATATGTCCCTGATATATTATAGTTCATCACGAAGATCTAGCAAATCGTCGGAGGTCTTATACCTCTTGACGTGGGAACGAGCCTGAAATCCCAATTTCAGCCCTCGAAACATCTCATATGTTTTGCGACGTTTCAAAAACGTCTTCGGTGCCTCAACTCTAAACCGTTTAACTGAACTATCATGTAGTTATCAAAATGTGTATGTCAGATGTTCGCAACATCCACAGACGACGTTCGAGGTTCAGCACACTGAGCGGTGCATTAAGGACATAAGCCTTCTATGAAGCAATGAGGACAATCCTCAGTTTACGGACCTAGTCCGCATAATTGCTACTATCAACTTTCAACTAATTTTTCTCTAGGAACATATCTAAACAGTAGAACTGAAGCGCGAGCTACGACATAATTTGCAAAATCCTTTTTGACTATGTTCAGGATAATTAAGTTCATCTTATGAACTCCCACTCAGATAGACATCCCTCTAGTCATCTAAGTGATTACATGATCCGAGTCAACTAGGCCGTGTCCGATCATCACGTGAGACGGACTAGTCAACATCGGTGAACATCTTCATGTTGATCGTATCTACCATACGACTCATGCTCGACCTTTCGGTCTTCTGTGTTCCGAGGCCATGTCTGTACATGCTAGGCTCATCAAGTCAACCTAAGTGTTTCGCATGTGTAAATCTGTCTTACACCCGTTGTATGTGAACGTTAGAATCTATCACACCCGATCATCACGTGGTGCTTCGAAACAACGAACTGTCGCAACGGTGCACAGTTAGGGAGAACACTTTCTTGAAATTATTATGAGGGATCATCTTATTTACTACCGTCGTTCTAAGCAAATAAGATGTATAAATATGATAAACATCACATGCAATCAAATAGTGACATGATATGGCCAATATCATATTGCTCCTTTTGATCTTCATCTTCGGGGCTCCATGATCATCATCGTCACCGGCATGACACCATGATCTCCATCATCATGATCTCCATCATCGTGTCTTCATGAAGTTGTCTCGCCAACTATTACTTCTACTACTACAGCTAACGATTAGCAATAAAGTAAAGTAATTACATGACGTTTATGTTTACACGCAGGTCATAAATAAATTAAGAGAACTCCTATGGCTCCTGCCGGTTGTCATACTCATCGACATGCAAGTCGTGATTCCTATTACAAGAACATGATCATCTCATACATCACATATATCATTCATCACATCCTTTTGGCCATATCACATCACATAGCATACCCTGCAAAGACAAGTTAGACGTCCTCTAATTGTTGTTTGCATGTTTTACGTGGCTGCTATGGGTTTCTAGCAAGAACGTTTCTTACCTACGCAAAAACCACAACATGATATGCCAATTGCTATTTACCCTTCATAAGGACCATTTTCATCGAATCCGATCCGACTAAAGTGGGAGAGACAGACACCCGCCAGCCACCTTATGCAACTAGTGCATGTTTGTCGGTGGAACCGGTCTCACGTAAGTGTACGTGTAAGGTTGGTCCGGGCCGCTTCATCCCACAATGCCGCCGAATCAAGATTGGACTAGTAACGGTAAGCATATTGAACAAAATCAACGCCCACAACTACTTTGTGTTCTACTCGTGCATAGAATCTACGCAATAGACCTAGCTCATGATGCCACTATTGGTGAACGTAGCAGAAATTCAAAATTTTCCTACGTGTCACCAAGATCTATCTATGGAGAGACCAGCAACGAGGGGAAGGAGAGTTGCATCTACATACCCTTGTAGATCGCTAAGCGGAAGCATTCAAGTGAACGGGGTTGATGGAGTCGTACTCGTCGTGATCCAAATCACCGATGATCCTAGTGCCGAACGGACGGCACCTCCGCGTTCAACACACGTACGGAGCAGCGATGTCTCCTCCTTCTTGATCCAGCAAGGGGAAGGAGAGGTTAATGGAGATCCAGCAGCACAACGGCGTGGTGGTGGAAGTAGCGGGATTCCAACAGGGCTTCGCCAAGCGCTGCGGGAGGAGGGAGATGTGTCACGGGAGGGAGAGGGAGGCGCCAGGCCTTAGGTGTTGCTGCCCTCCCTTCCCCCACTATATATAGGGCCAAGGGAGAGGGGGGGCGCAGCCTTGGCCCTTCCTCCAAGGAAGGGTGTGGCTAGGGAGGAGTCCCTCCTCCCCAAGGCACCTAGGAGGTGCCTTCCCCCTTTAGGACTCTTCCTTTCCTTATCCCTTGGCGCATGGGCCTCTTGGGGCTGGTGCCCTTGGCCCATATAGGCCAAGGCGCACACCCCTACAGCCCATGTGGCCCCCCGGGCAGGTGGCCCCACCCGGTGGACCCCCAGGACCCTTCCGGTGGTCCCGGTACAATACCGGTGACCCCGAAACTTGTCCCGATGGCCGAAATAGCACTTCCTATATATAATTCTTTACCTCCGGACCATTCCGGAACTCCTCGTGACGTCCGGGATCTCATCTGGGACTCCGAACAACTTTCAGGTTACCGCATACTAATATCTCTATAACCCTAGCGTCACCGAACCTTAAGTGTGTAGACCCTACGGGTTCGGGAACCATGCAGACATGACCGAGACGTTCTCCGGTCAATAACCAACAGCGGGATCTGGATACCCGTGTTGGTTCCATATGTTCCACGATGATCTCATCGGATGAACCACGATGTCGAGGATTCGATCAATCCCGTATACAATTCCCTTTGTCTATCGGTACGATACTTGCCCGAGATTCGATCGTCGGTATCCCGATACCTTGTTCAATCTCGTTACCGGCAAGTCTCTTTACTCGTTCCGTAACACATCATCCTGTGATCAACTCCTTGATCACATTGTGCACATTATGATGATGTCCTACCGAGTGGGCCCAGAGATACCTCTCCGTCACACGGAGTGACAAATCCCAGTCTCGATTCGTGCCAACCCAACAGACACTTTCGGAGATACCCGTAGTGTACCTTTATAGCCACCCAGTTATGTTGTGACGTTTGGCACACCCAAAGCACTCCTACGGTATCCGGGAGTTGCACAATCTCATGGTCTAAGGAAATGATACTTGACATTAGAAAAGCTTTAGCATACGAACTACACGATCTAGTGCTGTGCTTAGGATTGGGTCTTGTCCATCACATCATTCTCCTAATGATGTGATCCCGTTATCAACGACATCCAATGTCCATGGTCAGGAAACCGTAACCATCTATTGATCAACGAGCTAGTCAACTAGAGGCTTACTAGGGACATGGTGTTGTCTATGTATCCACACATGTATCTGAGTTTCCTATCAATACAATTCTAGCATGGATAATAAACGATTATCATGAACAAGGAAATATAATAATAATCAATTTATTATTGCCTCTAGGGCATATTTCCAACAAACCCTATCCTGGAAATCATGTTGTTAGACAATGGTGAACCTTCAAACTATGAAGAACCGATGGCGGGCCCAGATTCCGACAAATGGCTTGAAGCCATGAAATCCGAGATAGGATCCATGTCTGAAAACAAAGTATGGACTTTGACTGACTTGCCCGATGATCGGAGAGCCATAGAAAATAAATAGATCTTTAAGAAGAAGACAGACGCGGATGGTAATGTGACCATCTATAAGGCTCGGCTTGTCGCTAAGGGTTATCGACAAGTTCAAGGGGTTGACTACAATGAGACCTTCTCAGCCATAGCGAAGCTGAAGTCCGTCCGAATCATGTTAGCAATTGCCGCATTCTATGATTATGAGTTATGGCAAATGGACATCAAAACGGCATTCCTTAATGGTTTCCTTAAGGAAGAATTGTATATGATGCAGCCGGAAGGTTTTGTCAATCCTAAGAATGCTGACAAGGTATGCAAGCTCCAGCGCTCAATCTATGGGCTGGTGCAAGCATCTCGGAGTTGGAACATTCGCTTTGATGAGATGATCAAAGCGTTTGGGTTTACACAGACTTATGGAGAAGCCTGTGTTTACAAGAAAGTGAGTGGGAGCTCTGTAGCATTTCTCATATTATATGTGGATGACATACTATTAATGGGAAATGATATAGAATTCTTGGAAAGCATAAAGGCCTACTTGAATAAGTGTTTTCCAACGAAGGACCTTGGAGAAGCTGCTTACATATTAGGCATCAAGATCTATAGAGATAGATCGAGACGCCTCATTGGTATTTCACAAAGCACATACCTTGACAAGATATTGAAGAAGTTCAATATGTGGATCGGTCCAAGAAGGGGTTCTTGCCTGTATTGCAAGGTGTGAGATTGAGCACGGCTCAATGCCCGACCACGGAAGAAGATAGAGAAAAGATGAGTGTCATCCCCTATGCCTCGGCCATAGGGTCTATTATGTATGCCATGTTGTGTACCATACCTGATGTAAATCTTGCCGTAAGTTTGGTAAGAATGTACCAAAGTAATCCCGGCATGGAACACTGGACAACGGTCAAGAATATCCTGAAGTACCTGACAAGGACTAAGGATATGTTTCTCGTTTATGGAGGTGACGAAGAGCTCGTCGTAAAGGGTTACGTCGATGCTAGCTTCGACACAGATCTGGATGACTCCAAGTCACAGACCGGATACGTGTATATTTTGAATGGTGGGGAAGTCAGCTGGTGCAGTTGCAAGCAAATCGTCGTGGCGGGATCTACATGTGAAGCGGAGTACATGGCAGCCTCGGAGGCAGCACATGAAGCAATCTGGTTGAAGGAGTTCATTACCGACCTAGGAGTTATTCCCAATGCGTCGGGCCCGATGACTCTCTTCTGTGACAACACTGGAGCTATTTCCCTTGCCAAGGAGCCCAGGTTTCACAAGAAGACCAGGCATATCAAGCGTCGCTTCAACTCCATTCGTGAAAATGTTCAAGATGGAGACATAGATATTTGTAAAGTGCATACGGACCTGAATGTCGCAGATCCATTGACTAAACCTCTTCCACGAGCAAAACATGATCAACACCATAACTCTATGGGTGTTCGATTCATCACAATGTAACTAGATTATTGACTCTAGTGCAAGTGGGAGACTGTTGGAAATATGCCCTAGAGGCAATAATAAAATTGTTATTATTATATTTCCTCATTCATGATAATTGTGTATTATTAATGCTATAATTGTGTTATCCGGAAATCGTAATACATGTGTGAATACATAGACCACAACATGTCCCTAGTGAGCCTCTAGTTGACTAGCTCGTTGATCAATAGATGGTTACGGTTTCCTGACCATGGACATTGGATGTCATTGATAACGGGATAATATCATTAGGAGAATGATGTGATGGACAAGACCCAATCCTAAGCATAGCACAAGATCGTGTAGTTCGTCTGCTAAAGCTTTTCTAATGTCAAGTATCTTTTCCTTAGACCATGAGATTGTGCAACTCCCAGATACTGTAGGAATGCTTTGGGTGTGCCAAACGTCACAACATAACTGGGTGGCTATAAAGGTGCACTACGAGCATCTCCAAAAGTGTTTGTTGGATTGGCACGAATCGAGACTGGGATTTGTAACTCCGTGTGACGGAGAGGTATCTCTGGGCCCACTCGGTAAGACATCATCATAATGACCTCAATGTGACCAAGGAGTTGATCACGGGATGATGTGTTACGGAACGAGTAAAGAGACTTGCCGGTAACGAGATTGAAGAAGGTATAGGGATACCGATGATCGAATCTCAGGCAAGTATCATACTGGTAGACAAAGGGAATTGTATACAGGATTGATTGAATCCTCGACATCGTGGTTCATCCTATGAGATCATCGTGGAACATGTGGGAACCAACATGGGTATCCAGATCCCGCTGTTGGTTATTGGCCGAGAGATGTCTCGGTCATGTCTACGTGATTCCCGAACCCATAGGGTCTACACACTTAAGGTTCGGTGAAGCTAGAGTTGTTACGGGAATTAGTATGCGGAGTTACCTGAACAAATACATTTAGGCTGCATGACACACACATATGGACAGACACTCCATTGGCCGTCGCACAAGCATATTGATCAGTATAGCAGGGACCTCTTGAAGCAGCTGAGGCAAAATAATGTGAATTTGGCAAAAGTGTACAGCATCATCGGAAGCATCTTTGGGAAGATGGAGAATGTACCATTCACGAAGAGGGCTCTATGGAATCTCTGTGGGAAGATAAGCCAGGAACAGTCAGAAGACGATGTGAGGAAAACAATGGGAAGTATTCCAAGAAATGTATTCAAAGGACCCCCAATTCACTTATCGAGTTGAAGCAGACAACGAGGGCAGGATCAGCACTTTGATGTGGGCTACCGGGAATAGCAGGGTGCAATACAGTTTCTTTGGTGATGTGGTTACATTTGACACAACTTACTGGACAAATCTCTACAACATGCCGTTTGGTTTATTTGTGGGTGTGAACAATCATTTTCATAGCACAATCCTGGCTGGAGTTTTGGTGCGACGAAGTGAAACAGTTGAAACATTTGATTGGGTTTTCTCAGAATTCATTAGGATAATGGGTGGTAAGGCACCGCAAACAATCTTGATAGGTAAGTAAATAATCATTGGCTACTGAACGAATTTCTTTATATCAGTGCGACACCGAGCCGATAATTCTAATGGTGGTCTAATCCGTACCTTTGCAGATCAGAACATGGCTATGGAGGTGGCCATAAGGAATGTGATGCCCGGCACAGCTCACCGATGGCGCAAGTGGCATGTGTTAAAGAAGGCAAAAGAATCACTTGGTCCATTGTATTCAAAAAATAGTGACTTCCGCCCCGAGTTCCACAAGGTTGTCAATCACATGTTAACCATAGAGGAGTTTGAGGAAGGCTGGAAATACCTTATAGATAAATACAATCTGAAGAGTCATGACTACATGACAAATTTGTATGAGATAAGGCATAAGTGGGCGAAGCCATACTTCAAAGGCGTGTTATGTGCAAAGATGACTAGCACTCAACGGAGTGAAAGTGCTAACCACATGTTAAAGAACTATGTGTCGCATGGGAGCCCAATGCATATATTTGTTAGGAAGTATATGACCTTAATATTTGACAGGGAGGCAGAAGAGAATCATGAGGAGAAGCGTACAACAATAGTAAGCAATGTCTCCATGATAACTGTTGATAGGGTTTAATTACACAATGAATAAGTTAAGGCATGGACTAATGCTAGTTTCTTTGCTTGTCCAGGGGAGGCCGCTCATGCGAGCAAATTTGGCTATAGAGAGGCATGCTGGGAAAATATACACTAGGGCTATGTTTGAGCAATTCGGACATATATTGTATGGGTGCGGTGCATATCAGGTTGAGGAGATTGAGAAAGCAAAAAAATTACATTGCAATACATACCGATGCAGCGGGTAGGGAAAAGTGGTGTAAAACGTCATACAAGGTATCGGTTATGGAAGGAGGGGATGAGTTTGACTGCGAGTGTGGCCAGTTTGCACACCTGCTTTGCAGCCACGCCCTAAAGGTGATTGACTGTGTTGTTTATCATGAAATGTACACATTTTGAAATTATCAAATAATGAAGGTGGGCCATAGAGCTAACAATCGGTGCCCTCCGTTAATGTTGACAAATGCAGGTAATGGCCTTCATTCGTGTGACGGAGATCCAAAAAAACACATTCTAAAGCGGTGGACACGAGATGCAAGAGATATCCTTCCAACACTGCTCACACAGTACCAGAGGGACAATGCTCAAGAAAACCCATTCAGTTTCCGGCATTTCAATATGTATATGCAAGCTATGGAACTTGTGCGAATGGGAGACTGCAGTGTGGCCGCTTATGAGCATTTGATTTCATTGTTCAAACACTGTGCAGCAGAGATGAAGCCATTTACAGACCGCCGCATTGGGGGCAGCTGATGAGCGGGGGCAGCTCCTCAAAAACGGCGGTGCAGGATGATGAAGACATGCTCTCCGGATGGATTGGGGTAGTATGCTCGCACTGGATCGAGCGGTTAAACTACAAGAGGCTTCACTGGATCCGCAGCTATAAAGAGGAAGAGAAGCAGTGTCGGAGAAGATTGGTAGTTGGCAACCGTGTTGCCAAAAATGAGTACAACGGCTCATTGGGAACAGAATCGGTGAAGGAATGGTCCAATCCGTCCTTCCTTCGTCTGATCCGCCGTGTTGCTAACTCACGGAGTTACCTGAGCTATGGGCCATGCCCTATTTCGGTGAATAGCAAAGAGGAGCATACACGTCACCACGGCACAGATCGCGAGATATATAAAAGGTCCTGATTCCAAGAGCGTGTGAGCTCGGGCTCACATCAACACTTTCCCTCCTCCTTGCCACTATACTATCAATGGACATGAGTACAACTTGCCTACTATCTGGTTGACGGTATCTGTCCTAGGCATAAGGGTAGGACTAAGGTCAGTAGGAGAAAAAGACATCCACAAGACCACAAGCACCCACCAGCAAACCAAGTGCCGAAAAAGAAGAAGATTAGAGATAGGAGTGTTCGGACACTCTAACTAGGACCCCGACAACCACTGGTCACACCTCGACCACCGTATTTGTCACACTAATGCACTTGTATCCACCAGTTCATATCAATACCAACAGAAAGTAGTGTTTTACTTTTACGCTCAGATAGCGGCCCGAACCTGTATAAAACCCCCTTGCGTTCTTGTATAATCTTGCCCGTGGATTGACAAAACATTTTCGTCCATAGACAAACTCAAAAATATAGGGTATCATTGATCCGTGGTGTCTTGAGTACACACTCTGAAAAATACCCGACTACCAAGTGTTACCAGCTTCACGGATGGTACTAACACCGAAGGAATGTTCTGCACTTACAGCGGAAAACTCCCACTTCGGGACAACCAGAGGGAATCTTGTGATAACTTGGGATCAAATTTGGTTCCAGCATGGCTATGTTGGTGAGATCCATTATGTCATATTGTATGCCTACGATAAAGTTACTATGCTTCTCCATCAAGAGTGAGAGAAATTTACGAGATAAGAAGTGAAACATACGAGGAGTACCGTAGTCGACAAATGGCGGTTAATTTTGATTTTGCCAATTCTAGCCAAGGTAAATTTTAAGTTCACTAATTTTAACATTCGTCTTTGCAATGCGTGACATCACCGCTTGTAAACTAACTTATATTGTGTTAATGGAGTTTACCGCTATTGGCACTCAGGTTCCAGCGATGGGACCACCACCACTGCCGATGGGTTTCAATTTTCGGACCAACAACCCGTCATTTTCGTATACAATTTGGCACCCGCCCTCTCTTTCACTAATTTTCGGGCCTCCGCTGCTCGCAGCCCATGTAAACCTAAAGAAAAGAAATGAAAAAAGAGACACAGAGACTGAGAGAGGAAACCCACCGAACATAACCCCTCTCTCTCGCGAGCCATCCCGCCATCTGCACAATGGCCCTTCGCCTTCGCCGGCCGATACCTTGGTCCACGCGAACATAGGTGGGCCCTCACTAGTAGAAAACGGACCATTAGTACCGGTTTGTAAGGGCCTTTAGTGCCGGTTATGGAACTGGCACTAAAATTTCAGCACTAAAGGCCCCCCCCTTTAGTACCGGTTTGGCACGAACCGGCGCTAAAGTGCCACCACGTGACGTGAGTTCGCGCCCTGGTACGGGGGACCTTTAGTACCGGTTGGTGTTACCAACCGGTACTAAAGATTTTTTTTTGAAATTTTCTTTGAAATTTTTTGGAAAAATTTTTTGATTTTTTTTATTTTTAATTTTTCTGAATTATTTGATGATTTAGTCTCTAATCACCTCTCTTAACTGCTCAAGTGTGGATCACTCATTCCAAATCATCTAACTTCCCGACCGGTCACCCATCCCTCTCACTACTCCAGCCCGAGCACGCTTAACTTTCAGGTTCTATTCTCCTTCGTTTCCGAGTCTGCACTTGTTGTTTTCCTAACAATAGTAAGATGTCAATCCTATTAACCCTCAGGAGTTTAGCTTGAGCATGAAATCACACATTTCACCGTTTGAGCTTGAAACTATTATTCTAAAAAAACAGTAATTATTTAGTAACGCTAATATTTCTTGAATAAGTTTGACCATAGTTTGACCATAGTTTGACCAGATTTGACCAAAATTCAAAAAATTGAAATAATTATTTAGTAACACTAATATTCTTGAATAATTATTTAGTAACACTAATATTTCTTGAATAATTAGTTTGACCATAGTTTGACCACAGTTTGACCAGATTTGACCAAAATTGAAATAACTAAAATAATTATTTAGTAACACTAATATTCTAGAATAACTAGTTTGACCATTGTTTGACCACAGTTTGCCCACAGTTTGAATATTTTTCAATTTTAAAAGCCCCGTAACTTTTTTCTATTAGGTTTTTGAGGATTTTGCAAATGTTTAACGGGGTTTCCCCAGTTAAATTTGGATGTAACTTTTCGAGTAGATGATTTTTCATATAAAAAACTTTTTCATCCGAGTTAGTATGCAAAAGTTATGCCCATTTTTACAAATTTCAGAGAGATTTTGCAAATAAAGTCAAAATTCACATTTGCAAATTTTCCCAACAACTAGACCACATATCACATGGGAAACTTATTTTCTTTTATTTTTTTGACATTTGCATCATTTTTGTTTATTTTTTTAAACTGAAAAGGCGATCCAGGGGGGGTAGAGTTTGAAAATTGCCCTATAGTACCGGTTTGTGTCTCCAACCGGTACTATAAGTCAGACCCCGTTAGTACCGGTTCATGGCACGAACCGGTACTAAAGGTTAGACCTTTAGTACCGATTGGCACGAACCGGTACTAAAGGTGATCATGGGGCCCCGGCCTGACGCCAGCCTGCCACCACCCCTTTAGTACCGGTTCCTGCCACGAACCGGTACTAAAGGTTCAACACGAACCGGCATTAATGCAAATCCGTTCGAACCGGCACTAATGGTACCATTAGTACCGGCTCAAATACAAACCGGCATTAATGTGCTTCACGTTTGACCCTTTTTCTACTAGTGCCTATTGTTGTATGGAATATCAATGTAGGTGGTCATCCGGTCGAAAATTTTGCATCCTACCCGAAATATCACCCGTCCCGCTGAAATATTCGACGCCGTATGATTCGGGCGGACAGCCGAGATTGACACAAAAGTGAGATCAATCCGTGCGAATCAAAATGGACCAATCGACATTCAGCATGTGGCATGTTTCAATTTTTGCTTTCGCCCGCGTGCTTTCTCAAATTTTCAGGCATCCGCGCGCTCAGCCAATCCAAATCCATTCGAAGAGAATAAAAAAAAGAAAAAAAAGAGAATAAAATAAACGAACAAAAGAGAGCCAGAGAGGAACCCACCGAACCAGACTCGTCTCTCTCTCCCCCACGACTCCGCGCCGCCGCCGCCACGAACGCCGGCCATTTCCGGCGAGACCCGGCGGCTCCCCTGCCCCCGCGCCTTCCACCCATCCGGCGCTCGCGGCCTCCAGTCTCACCCGCGGCTAGGGTTTCGCCCCCTGTCCGTTTTTCTGGAGGTCGGGCATGGCGCGGGCGGGCCAAGCGCCCGCGACGAGGGCGCCGTATCCGGGGGCAGGGCTCCCTTCTCCTCACGCTGCAGCCGCTGGCCTCCTCCTAATCGAGGAGGAGGAGCAGGAGCAGGTGGGGCGCACCTAGCCCCCAAGGTCGCCGCCGTCGAGGGCTTCTACGACCTGGATCCCGACCTCCACGGCGCCGTCGCTCCAGCAACTCGAGGTCAAGGTGCTCCCCCTTCTCTGTTTGATTCGATCCGGCAGCCGCGGATGTGGATGTGGGTTCCTCACGCCTCTCTGTCTGCCCTGTTCGTGATGTGCTGCAGGAGAAGTCCACTCACGCGATGTGCCCGTCCATGGAGAGGAGCAGCAGCAGCTCAAGGTCGATTTTCTCCTCCACTCCTCTCTCGTTTTGAAATCCTAGGCTGGCTTGGGTTACCTCATGTGCTTACTTGCTTCCCTATTTGCTTGCTTGCTGCTGCTCTTACTCATGGCCGTCCAGATTAGCTAGCATGCTTAGGCAGCCTATGGTGGTCACTATTTTTCTCATGTGATTCAACTCTACAAATACTCTGCCTGTTTAAAATCTGAAACAAAGTGCTTGGTTTGCTGCTGGTCTGAATCCACTCACATGCTTGACAGAATTCAACTTGCTGCTATTGCTGTCACACCCTAGTGCTTATAATGAGATAAACATCGCTGCATTATTTGCCAATTCATCCATTTGCTTGCTTGCTGCCTCAAGAATAAATTCACTAAAGTTCAATTTAGTTGCATGCCTCTTGGAATCTTGTTGAGACTGCTGCCATAAAGCATACGTGCTCTACTTCTGAGATAAGCTTTATAATTTATTTATGATTGCACATCCTAGCTAGTATGCCATCATTAGCATGAACCCCTGTCATAAGTTACATGCCTATTAATTAATTATCCTTGTTTTCTTGCTGGTGCTTCTCTATTGAACCATTGTTTCATCAAGAAATCTGGGAGTACCCTTTTCTTTCACAAAAAATTAACTTTTGTACCAAGATTGTTTCAAGTTACTTGGGTGAAGAAGGACGTGAAGAAGTTACCCATCCTGGATTATTTATTCTCCTTCATTGTTGCTGCTTATCTCATCAACACATGATGATTTTTTGTTTACTTGCTGACCGCACAGATATGCACGGAGAAGAAGACCATCCTCTCCGCTGACGACACCTGTGGTGGTAAAAATTCAGAGACCAACACCTGTAGCAGCAGGTCTCAAGGTGCAGACCATGTCTTTGCTGAATTTTTTGTCAAGTGTGTGATATGTTATATTAGTGGATGGAGTTAAAGCATCATTGCAGAGCATTGTTTTCTTGCTGGTGCTTCTGTATTGAACCATTGGTTTCATGAATAGATCTGGGAGTACCCTTTTATCTCAGTATCTTTTATTACTTGTGTAGATTTGTTAAGTTTGTGCTCTCTGCCATTTAGTTGTGCTCTATAGTTCCTTTGCGTAGGATGGTTGGGTGATATCTCTGTAATTCCTGTGCTCTATAGTTCTTTTGCGTAGGATACTTGGGTGTGGTTGATGGTCACGTCCCTCCATGATTAGGCCCTGTAGGGCCTACAGGTCTCCGTATGATGTGAGTGTGTAGTTGATGGTCACATAATAGCTAAGGTTTTTATTTTGCTACTGACTGGTATCTCAGTTTGCACCGATCTAGCTAACTGTTAATATCACTTAAACATGCTACTGGCTGGACACTATTTGTTAGCGCTCCTGTCCTTGGTGGATCAACTTTGATGCAGAAAATGTGTCAATTTTCTATGGCAAAAGCTTGATCTGAAACTGATGAAAATTGTAGTTTTTGATTTTCCATATTAAACCTGGATCATAAGCAGTACTGTATGCGCAAGCAAACATTTGAAGTGAAATTCTTCCATGTATCCTCTGTACTGTACTGTAGATTTAATTAATGTAGATGAATACATGCATATAGCCTTGCAGTTTTATCATGTGCATGCCATTCAAACAACTTGCTCTTATCCTTGCAGATGGAGTAGGAGGACGAGCAGCAGCAGCAACAGCAGCACATGAGCCTGATGATGGAGCATGATAACCGTAGATTTAATTTCGGTTATCGTGCTGGATATGACTGAACTCGTTGTGCTCATGTTGGATATGACTGTGAACTTGTCACGCTCGTGTTGGATATGACTGATCTTGTTGTGCTTGTGTTGGATGTGACTATGAACTTCGTTTGGACTATGCAATGGATTTGATGTTATATATGTGGATTCTCATTCAAGTTCATCTAGTAACCTAAAGCTGATGGTTCAACTAGCTCATATGAACCTCCCATGGTCTTTTATTTCCTTGCAAGATCCTCTAGATTGGTGTCAGCAGCCTTACTCTCTGTAGCTGGGCCATCCAGAGGGGTGCCCCTTGGGTTCAGGCCTGCTAGCAAACTACACGGGAGGAGTACAAATAGAAGAGGAAGCCAACTGAAGACGGGGACGTACGGAGGGGATTCGGCCTCGGCTTCCTGGCTCGGCTGGGTGTTCCTCACTACTGTTCATCCTCCTGTGTTTCCTCGATGAACTCCATTAGATAGCTTCTAGCTCCTTCACAAATGGCCTATAATCTGCGAATCGTTGCTAGTTGAGTCCAGATAGTGTTGTGTTGTCAACAACTTCATCTTTTATTTCCTTGAAAACAATCATCATCTTGGTGGCTCACATGAACCTCCCATGCATGTTGATTTGTTGACTGAAGCTAGTTTTTTTTCTCAAAAGAAATCATCATTATTAGTTTTTGGGCACATTTCTCCTCTTCCACCTGTAGTTCGTAGTTAGGATAAGCTGGTAACACCCAACCTTGAGAACACTGAGTTTGTGTGCATTTTATGATTTAAGAAGTCTCTCCTTTTACAGTAATTACGTTGAGTCTCTTCTTGTGTATGTCCTACAGCTAGATTCATGTGTACTTATTTCCAAGTTAATTAAATGCCTGTTGCTTTGTTTGATTACATACACTAGTTTGCTTGTTGAGTATCATCATCATATATATGGCAGTTTGCTTAAAACCTGTATTGCCCAAGTTTGCCAATCATGTAAATTATGATCATGCAGGCATGAATGCTCTAGCTTGTAAGGAAATCACCACTACTGTATACAATACTACTCCCTCTGTCCCATAATATAAGAACGTTTTTGGCACTACACTAGTATAAAAAATGTTGTTATATTATGGGACGGAGGGAGTAGCAGTTAATTGCAACTCCTTCAACATTGTTGCAAAACAGTAATAATACATAAGCAGTGGCACGTACATAATGATCCGAGTCGGTCAGGTCTAAAGCTAGGGTAGTATGCGATCTGGCCGCATGCCGATCCGCAGGTGACGCCGGTCAAGTGGCTCCACCCGGATGTAAACAAACTTGTCAACGGCCCCTCCTTGAGGTGATTATCCAGAATGCGGACATGAAGGCCGTCCTTAGGCTTGCCGCCAACGACCTCTCCTCCCTCTCCCGGCACCAACACATACGCAACGCAGCCCATCTCCCCGGGGTAGACGTAGTGGGGGTCGATTTGGGTGTGCCAGTAATTGGGCCCCATTTCGCGCATCATCCTCGCGAGGGCTTGTGGGGTGCAGTCGCTCCTGGAGAACTCCCAGGCGGCCTCGAACCGGAGCACGCACCTTCTCCACCCAGGGACATGCTCCGTTCTCAGCCCGATATTGTCTTTCTTCATGAAATTCAGAATGTCGAGCGTGCAGGCTTCCAGACGCCGGCCTTCCAGCAGGCGTACTTGAGGTAATGCACGTCGCTGAGCACGTAGGGGAAGGTGCGTGCTCCGTAGCGCCGCTCGAAGGCGAGATGGTGCTGCGCGCAGATTACACAGGCGGGACGGCGCCGGACGACCCAGCCCACGCCGAGGACCCGGAAGACTCCATGGTTGGAGTCGCCGGGGCGGCGCCTCCGGACGTAGTACTCATCCGGATCGCCGGCGGGGCGCTGCCGCGGGGCCTCCTCGCACCACTCTAGTGCGATCTGCAATTCAATCGCAAAGAAGCACGCTCATTCTCTGAAATTTCTGATGGAAATCACAAGCAAAAAAATTGAACAGCTGCCAAGAAAGCCACAATTGCCGGGGATGAAACTAGAGCAAGATGCCAAGAACGAGAGCCCGGGGGGATGTGTCGCAAAGAACAGCTGAGAGAACTCCAGTTTTACATGAACAGAAACAAAAGTTGTTTTCTCGCGGGATGAAATTAGCGCAATACAGAACCAAATTCCAGTGCGATTCGAATTAAAAGCATCCAAGAAACCAAAGAACATGGCAAGAAAGCGATGAACTAGCGGACGGATCATGGCGAACTCACCCGAATTGCGCCTCGAGGGCCAGGCCGCTCCGGCATGGGCTCGACGATCAGGTACGTCCTGGCGCAGACTTTCTCGAAGCTGGAGCGCTCCGACGGCTCGCCGAGGACGCGCGGGGCGGACGCCGGCGCACCACCCCGTGCGGCTGCGGCGAGGTGCGGCGCGCAGCGCCTGCGATGGGTGGCGCCCTCCCCGTGCTCGTCGGCGATGAGTTGCGGCCCGGGCGGTCCGCAGCGCCTGCGGCGGGTGGCGCCCTGCCCGTCCTCGTCGGCGACGAGGTGCGCGCGGCTCCGCGGCCGCACGTGGTTCCCGTCGCGGAACCGATCCATGGATCGCCGGGGCAGGTCAAACAAGGAGCAGAGTTTCTGGGCGTGGCGAGAGGTAAGGACGGCGACCTTGGAATTGGAAGGATGGGTTCGGCGATGTTGCGAAGCGGTGGTGGAGAGCGAGCCGACGACGAGTTCGCGTCGAGTAGGGCACGGTTCCCTTTGGCTGCCAAGACTAGCAATTGAACTTCAGGAGTAGAGTAATATTCAATAAGAGTAGTATGGTGATTTCAGATGTTATTGCTTCTTTGGTCCAGTGGCAAGTCTTATCCTCTTTCACGCCGATCTGCGCTGGTTCGAGAACTAAGAAAGCCTCAACCTTTTGTTTTCTTTCTATTCTTCGTCATAATATTAAGAAGATATGCATGACCTCCGATTTTTAGTTTCCATGTACTTTTTTTCCATTCGACCAAATAACAACATATTAAGGCCTAATCTGTTCAAAGTTATCTATGCTATAAGAACACATATATTTTAGAGTGTAATGATATATGATTATTATTCCTGTTAATATTGTTTACCTAATCCACACAAAACTAAACTAATCTTAAAGATTCTAATTAAGTTTAGCATGTCAAGCCAAACATAATTTTTAAGAGACCCGCAAGTAAAAAAAGATTTAATTGGAGTTCGCATTAATCATATTATCATTTGATTTATGGAAGTTGAAAAGTAAGTGTTATGTCTGTTGTTGAAGGTAAATACTTTAGGTTTTCTTTCAAACCTTATGTATATATATGGGTCAAATTGATACTTTAACTAATCCGCTCCTTGGCACTGGGGTGGACATGACCGTTGGAGGTCGCATTTTGGTGTTTGTGGGCGACTCCAAGGACGAAACCGATCCTGATGGCGATCCATTTGTGCAACCTACTACCGGTGACGATCCCCGGTTGACTGGATCTTCTTCCCCGACTCCTTCATTGTTCGCCGATGACGCTCGCTGGGTTGGCTACTCCGCGATGTAGGCGGGAGTGTTTCTTCATATCCCAGAATCCGATCTGGCAAGAGTGGAGCAGCGGCACGTAGGGGTCTGTGGTTCTGAGGAGGAAGTGAAGGCTGATATGGTGATGCAGGTGGCGGCGGGGCGATCTTCACGCCCGTGGAAGGTCCTCTTTCGGTGGTATCACGCATGGTGATCTCCCTCGGCAACATCCTCGCCAGTTCATGGACCCAGGTATAGTACATAACAGGAAAAAGAAGAGCAACTTTGCATCGGCTCAGGTAGGGATTGCTCGGAACCCGGGGTTGCCCCAGTTCGTCGTCCTCTACCGGGAGTTTAGATGATCCCAGTGGCTGCTACTTGTGATAGGCCTTGGGATTTCCCCGGAGTATGTCACTCAATTGAGAACCAAGGTTTATCGAATCAGTAAGAGATTTACACAAACAAAGATAAAGGGTCTGCACACACACAAAACAAATACTTGTTGCACCCAATGCGGACAAGAGGGTAGTCAATTTCCTTGCACTCTTTAATTGTAAATATTAATTATGGTAATGGTAGTTAGATAAATTACAAACAAAATAAAAGTAAATAAATTGCAGCAAGGTATTTAGTGTTTTAATAAGATGATGTGAATGGACCCGGGGCCATATCTTTCACTAGATGCATCTCTCTAATGAGCGTAGAATTAGTATTAGGCAATTGATAGAAATCGCATAATTATGGCATTATTCATGGCATGATCAATACATGGCATTACGTCTGTGACAAGTAGACCGAAACGATTCTGCATCTACTACTATTACTAGACCCCACGGCCGCTATCCAGCATGCGTCTTAAGGTATTAAGTTCATAACAAACAGAGTAATGCTTGGAGCATGATGACATAATATGGAAAAACTAAGACCAATCAATATGATCGAACCCCATCGTTTTACCCTTAGTAGCAAGAATACAAATACATGCCTTGCTACCCCTTTTGTCACGAGGTGAGGACACCGCAAGATTGAATCTACTACTATGCACCTCCCCCACTAATGATAAATCAATCTAGTTTGCCAAAATAAATGGATAGATCGGAGAGAATTACATAGCTATAGAAATCACACATAATAAAGTTTAGAAAAGACTCAATTACTTTCGACGAATAATCTGATCATAAACTCACAATTCATCGGATCCCAACAAACGCACCGCAAAAAGATTACATCGAATGAATCTCCGAATAGAACATTGCATTGAAGATCAGAGAGAGAGAGAGAGAGAGAGAGAGAGAGATAGATAGATAGAGAGAGAGAGAGAGGTACTACTATGAACTAGTAAGTCCTGTGGGGAACTACTCACGCATCAGTGGAGAGGCAACAATGTTGATGTAGAAGCCCTCCATGATCGATTCCCCCTCCGGTAGAGTACCAAAAAAGGTCTCCAGATGGGACCATGGAAGAACAGAGGCTTGTGATACGTCTCCATCGTATCTACTTTTCCTAATGCTTTTCCTCTTGTTTTGGGCTCTAATTTGCATGATTTGAATGTAACTAACCCGGACTGATGCTATTTTCAGCAGAACTACCATGGTGTTGTTTTTGTGCAGAAATAAAAGTTCTCGGATTGGAACGGAACTTTACGAGGAATTTTTATACAAATAAAGAGAATTTTTGGAGGCAAGAACCACCGGAGGGGGCCACCTGGGTGGGCACAACCCACCAGGGCGCCCCCCTTCCAGGCGCGCCCAGGTGGGTTGTCCCCACCTGGTGGCCCCGCGGACCCTGAAACCGACGCTATAAAATCACATATTTCCAGAAAAAAATCAGTGAGAAAGAATTATCACGTTTCACGAGACGAAGCTATCGACGTCTCTTGTTCTTCATCGGGAGGCCAGATCCGGAGTCCGTTTGGGGCTCAGGAGAGGGGGATCTTCGATCTTTGCCATCACCAACCCTTCTCCATCACCAATTCCATGATTCTCTCCACCGGGAGTGAGTAATTCCTTTGTAGGCTCGCTGGTCGGTGAGGAGTTGGATGAGATTCATCATGTAATTGAGTTAGTTTTGTTAGGGCTTGATCCCTAGTATCCATTATGTTCTGAGATTGATGTTGCTATGACTTTGCCATGCTTAATGCTTGTCACTTTGGGCCCGGGTGCCATGATTTCAGATCTGAACTGTTTATCTTATCACCATTATATCTATGTTCTAGATCCGATCTTGCAAGTTATAGTCACCTACTACGTGTTATGATCCGGCAACCCCGGAGTGACAGTAGTCGGGACACTTCCCGGTGATCACCGTAGTTTGAGGAGTTCATGTATTCACCGTGTGTTAATGCTTTGTTCCGATTCTCTATTAAAAGGAGGCCTTGATATCCCTTAGTTTCTAATAGGCCCCCGCTGCCACGGGAGGGTAGGACAAAAGATGTCATGCAAGTTCTTTCCATAAGCATGTATGACTATTTACGGAATTCATGCCTACATTATATTTATGAACTGGAGCTAGTGCCGCATCGCCCTAGGTTGTAACTATCACATGATGAATATCATCCAACAAATCGCCGATCCAATGCCTATGATTTTCCTATATATTGTTCTTGCTAAGTTACTACTATTGCTGTTACTATTATCACTTCTACAAAATCATTGATATCACTGTTACCGTCACTATCGCTGTTTCTACTACTATCAAAACTATCATACTACTTTGCTACCGATCACTTTGCTGCAGATAATTAATCTCCAGGTGTGGTTGAATTGACAACTCAGCTGCTAATACTTACAAATATTCTTTGGCCCCCCTTGTGTCAAATCTATAAATTTGGTTTGAATACTCTACCCTTGAAAACTGTTGCGATCCCCTATACTTGTGGGTTATCAAGACCTTTTTCTGGCGCCGTTGCCGGGGAGCATAGTTATATTTGTTGAGTCACTTGGGATTATTATCAAATTGTCACTATGAAGAATCTGAAGGATGCTAAGACTAATATTTTTTCCTCTAAGACGAGGGGAGGAAGGAGCTGCCATCTAGCTCTGCTTTAGATTCACCTTCTGTTATAAGTAAACTTGCAACACCACCACATGCTATTGATTCTGATATGTCGCAAGTTATTGATTATGCTGCTTCTGGTATAATGCTAGTTATGATGATGCTAGTATCTTGCTTGATAATGTGCCACTGTTGGAATCAACCACGTAGTAGAAGTCCTGTCCGGTATGGACTAGGAGCAGTCACCGACTTGGTTTTGTAATAGGCTAGTAGCTAATATAAATACCCGTGTACCCCTACGTTGTAACACCAGATCAAATCAAAGCAATAAAGTGCAAAGGCTCGACACGAGCCTCTTGGCCAACTCGGCGAGTCTGCGTATTGTGTTTCCGACGAACTTGGTCTATGGTAGCTAGCTAGACATGAGAATCCATCCACCAGGGTGCTTGCCTACTTGTTTATCGCTGTACGTGCACGTCTCCGTCGAAGCAGCCGGAAGCAATCGGCTATAGCTTGTACGTCGCTGCGTATTGTCGGAAAGTACTCGACAACGTCGTCATCAAGGTCGGTTTGTGCCAACAATTGGTATCAGAGCAAGGTTGAACTTCTATTATCGGAGGATCATGGCAGACGATGAGAAGACCAAGCAGCTGGCAGAGTACTCCGGTGCGGCTAAAGTAATTGCTGTTCCGGCAAGTTCGTCGTATCTACGGTTTGATCGCGAGAACTTCGGGGTCTGGAAGGCCCTCATGGAGTGTGGTCTCCGCGCCAACGAGCTATGGGACGCGGTGGATCCCGGAGGCGACGCGTTCAAGAAGGAGGGAGCCGAGCACCGAAAGGATCGGCAGGCGGCGTCGGCGATTTATTCAGTGATGCCGATGGATGTCCTCCAGCACCTGATCGCCAAAGAAACGGCGAAGGAAGCGTGGGATACCTTGAAGCTCATGTTCGAGGGACACACCCGCGTCAAGCAAGCCAATATCCAAAATCTCCTAAGGAACTATGAGACTTTGGTCATGGGCGACAATGAGTCCGTGGATGCGTTCGCTTCACGGGTGGCTACTCTCGTCAATCGGATCCGCGCGCTTGGTGAAAACCTCACGGGGACCTCGGTTGTCCGGCGGTTCTTGCGTGCAGCCCCTCCCCGGTACCTGTAAATTGTCACGGCGATCGAGCAGTGCATCGATCTCAAGACTCTCTCCATCGACGATCTCGTCGGACGCTACAAGGCTCACGACGAGCGTATGCGGTACAGTCTCGGGGATGGGAGGAACGATGAGAATGTCATGCTCACACGGGCTCAGTGGCTGGCGCTGGACTCAAGGAGAGGAGGCGAGGGCTCTAGCAGCAACACTCGCCAAGATCGTGTGCCAAAAGAACAAAGTAAGAAGAACGCCAGCGACGACGCTCCGAAGAAGAAGTTCGACAAGCGCAAGATCAAGTGTCACAACTGTGGCATCATGGGGCACTTCAAGTTGGAGTGCAAGAAACCACCGAAGGAGAAAGCTCTCCTGACCAAAGGAGGCAATGATGGAGACATGATGCTCATGGTCGAAGTATGCGAGCTAATGGACAAGGACAGTCCAGCTCCAAAGGCGCCGGCTACAGAGATGAAGGAAATATGCCCTAGAGGCAATAATAAAGTTATTATTTATTTCCTTATTTCATGATAAATTTTTATTATTCATGCTAGAATTGTATCAACCGGAAACATGATACATGTGTGAATACATAGACAAACAGAGTGTCACTAGTATGCCTCTACTTGACTAGCTCGTTGATCAAAGATGGTTATGTTTCCTAGCCATAGACATGAGTTGTCATTTGATTAACGAGATCACATCATTAGGAGAATGATGTGATTGACATGACCCATTCCGTTAGCTTAGCACTCGATCGTTTAGTATGTTGCTATTGCTTTCTTCATGACTTATACATGTTCCTATGACTATGAGATTATGCAACTCCCGTTTGCCGGAGGAACACTTTGTGTGCTACCAAACGTCACAACGTAACTGGGTGATTATAAAGGAGCTCTACAGGTGTCTCCAAAGGTAGATGTTGGGTTGGCGTATTTCGAGATTAGGATTTGTCACTCCGATTGTCGGAGAGGTATCTCTGGGCCCTCTCGGTAATGCACATCACTTAAGCCTTGCAAGCATTGCAACTAATGAGTTAGTTGCGAGATGATGTATTACGGAACGAGTAAAGAGACTTGCCAGTAACGAGATTGAACTAGGTATCGGATACCGACGATCGAATCTCGGGCAAGCAA
This sequence comes from Triticum dicoccoides, assembly GCF_002162155.2. NCBI lineage: Eukaryota > Viridiplantae > Streptophyta > Magnoliopsida > Poales > Poaceae > Triticum > Triticum dicoccoides. The sequence goes on from NC_041382.1 coordinate 778,015,500, forward strand.
CATACCGATGACAAAGGGAACAACGTATGTTGTTATGCGGTCTGACCGATAAAGAACTTCGTAGAATATGTAGGAACCAATATGGGCATCAAGGTCCCGCTATTGTTTATTTACCGGAGACGTATCTTGGTCATGTCTACATTGTTCTCAAACCGTAGGGTCCGCACGCTTAAGGTTTCGATGACAGTTATATTATGAGTTTATGAGTTTTGATGTACCGAAGGAGTTCGGAGTCCCGGATGAGATCGGGGACATGACGAGGAGTCTCGAAATGGTCGAGACATAAGATCGATATATTGGACGACTATATTCGGACATCGGAAAGGTTCCGAGTGATTCGGGTATTTTTTGGAGTACCGGGGAGTTACGGGAATACGGGGAAGAGTATTGGGCCTTAATGGGCTTTAGTGGGAAGGAGCCAGGAGGTGGCGCGCGCCCCTCCCAAGCCCAGTCCGAATTGGAAAAGGGGTTTGGGGCGCGGCCCCCCTCTCCCTTCCTTCTCCACTTCCCTCCTTTCCCCCCTTCTCCTAGTTGGACTAGGAAAGAAGGAGTCCTACTCCCGGTGGGAGTAGGACTCCCCTTGGCGCGCCCTCCTCCTAGGGCCGGCCTCCTCCTCCCTTGCTCCTTTATATACGGGGGCAGGGGGGCACCCCAGAACACACAAGTTGATCTTCGTGATCGTTCCTTAGCCGTGTGCGGTGCCCCCCCTCCACGATATTACACCTCGGTCATATTGTAGCGGTGCTTAGGCGAAGCCCTGCGACGGTTGAACATCAAGATCGTCACCACGCCGTCGTGCTGTCGGAACTCCTCCCCGAAGCTTTGCTGGATCGGAGCCCGGGGTGCGTCATCGAGCTGTACGTGTGTCAAGAACTCGGAGGTGCCAGAGTAACGGTGCTTGGATCGGTTGGACCGGGAAGACGTACGACTACTTCCTCTACGTTGTGTCAATGCTTCCGCTTCGGTCTACGAGTGTACGTAGACAACACTCTCCCCTCTCGTTGCTATGCATCACCATGATCTTGTGTGTGCGTAGGAAATTTTCTAAAATTACTACGTTCCCCAACAGTGGTATCAGAGCCTAGGTTTTATGGTTTGATGTTATATGCACGAGTAGAACACAAGTGAGTTGTGGGCGATATAAGTCATACTGCCTACCAGCATGTCATACTTTGGTTCGGTGGTATTGTTGGATGAAGCGGCCCGGACCGACATTACGCGTACGCTTACGCGAGACTGGGTCTACCGCCGTGCTTTACACACAGGTGGCTGGCGGGTGTCAGTTTCTCCAACTTTAGTTGAACCGAGTGTGGCTACGCCCGGTCCTTGCGAAGGTTAAAACGGCATCAACTTGACAAACTATCGTTGTGGTTTTGATGCGTAGGTAAGATTGGTTCTTGCTTAAGCCCGTAGCAGCCACGTAAAACTTGCAACAAACAAAGTAGAGGACGTCTAACTTGTTTTTGCAGGGCATGTTGTGATGTGATATGGTCAAGACATGATGCTAAATTTTATTGTATGAGATGATCATGTTTTGTAACTGAGTTATCGGCAACTGGCAGGAGCCATATGGTTGTCGCTTTATTGTATGCAATGCAATCGCCCTGTAATGCTTTACTTTATCACTAAGCGGTAGCCATAGTCGTAGAAGCATAAGATTGGCGAGATGACAACGATGCTACGATGGAGATCAAGGTGTCGCGCCGGTGACGATGGTGATCATGACGGTGCTTCGGAGATGGAGATCACAAGCACAAGATGATGATGGCCATATCATATCACTTATATTGATTGCATGTGATGTTTATCTTTTATGCATCTTATCTTGCTTTGATTGACGGTAGCATTATGAGATGATCTCTCACTAAATTATCAAGAAGTGTTCTCCCTGAGTATGCACCGTTGCCAAAGTTCGTCGTGCCCAGACACCACATGATGATCGGGTGTGATAAGCTCTACGTCCATCTACAACGGGTGTAAAACAGTTGCACACGCGGAATACTCAGGTTATACTTGACGAGCCAAGCATATACAAATATGGCCTCGGAACACGGAGACCGAAAGGTCGAGCGTGAATCATATAGTAGATATGATCAACATAAAGATGTTCACCATTGAAAACCAATCCATTTCACGTGATGATCGGTTATGGTTTAGTTGAATTTGGATCACGTGGTCACTTAGAGGATTAGAGGGATGTCTATCTAAGTGGGAGTTCTTAAGTAATATGATTAATTGAACTTTAATTTATGATGAACTTAGTCCTGGTAGTATTTTGCAAATTATGTTGTAGATCAATAGCTCGCGTTGTTGCTTCCCTGTGTTTATTTTGATATGTTCCTAGAGAAAATTGTGTTGAAAAATGTTAGTAGCAATGATGCGGATTGGATCCGTGATCTGAGGTTTATCCTCATTGCTGCACAGAAGAATTATGTCCTTGATGCACCGCTAGGTGACAGGCCTATTGCAGGAGCAGATGCAGACGTTATGAATGTTTGGCTAGCTCAATGATGACTACTTAATAGTTTAGTGCACCATGCTTAACGGCTTAGAATCGGGACTTCAAAGACGTTTTGAACGTCATGGACCATACGAGATGTTCCAGGAGTTGAAGTTAATATTTCAAGCAAATACCCGAGTTGAGAGATATGAAGTCTCCAACAAGTTCTATAGCTAAAAGATGGAGGAGAATCGCTCAACTAGTGAGCATGTGCTCAGATTGTCTGGGTACTACAACCGCTTGAATCAAGTGGGAGTTAATCTTCCAGATAAGATAGTGATTGACAGAATTCTCTAGTCACCATCACCAAGTTAGTAGAACTTCGTGATGAACTATAATATGCAAAGGATAACAGAAACAATTCCCAAGCTCTTCGTGATGCTAAAATCGACGAAGGTAGAAATCAAGAAAAACATCAAGTGTTGATGGTTAACAAGACCACTAGTTTCAAGAAAAGGGCAAAGGGAAGAAGGGGAACTTCAAGAAGAATGGCAAACAAGTTGCTGCTCAAGTGAAGAAGCCCAAGTCTGGACCTAAGCTTGAGACTGAGTGCTTCTACTGCAAAGGGACTGGTCACTGGAAGCGGAACTACCCCAAGTATTTGGCAGATAAGAAGGATGGCAAAGTGAACAAAAGTATATTTGATATACAAATTATTGATGTATATTTTACTGGTGTTCGTAGCAACCCCTCGGTATTTGATACTGGTTCAGTTGCTAAGAGTAGTAACTCGAAACGGGAGTTGCAGAATGAACAGGAACTAGTTAAGGGTGAAGTGACGATGTGTGTTGGAAATAGTTCCAAGATTGATATGATCATCATCGCACACTCCCTATACTTTCGGGATTAGTGTTAAACCTAAATAAGTGTTATTTGGTGTTTGCATTGAGCATGAATATGATTTGATCATGTTTATTGCAATACGGTTATTCATGTAAGTTAGAGAATAATTGTTGTTCTGTTTACATGAATAAAACCTTCTATGGTCATACACCCAACGAAAATGGTTTGTTGGATCTCGATCGTAGTGATACACATATTCATAATATTGAATCCAAAAGATGCAAAGTTAATAATGATAGTGCAACTTGTTTGTGGCACTGCCGTTTAGGTCATATTGGTGTAAAGCGCATGAAGAAACTCCATGCTGATGGATTTTTGGAATCACTTGATGCTTGCGAACCATGTCTCTTGGGCAAAACGACTAAAACACCGTTCTCCAGAACAATGGAGCAAGCAACAGATTTGTTGGAAATCATACATACTGATGTATGTGGTCCGATGTGTGTTAAGGCTCGCGGCGGGTATCGTTATTTTCTGACCTTCACAGATGATTTGAGCAGATATGGGTATATCTACTTGATGAAACATAAGTCTGAAACATTTGAAAAGTTCAAAGAATTTCAGAGTGAAGTGGAAAATCATCGTGACAAGAAAATAAGGTTTCTACGATCTGATCGCAGAGACAAATATTTGAGTTACGAGTTTGGTCTTCAATTAAAACAATGTGGAATAGTTTCACAAATTCATGCCACCTGGAACACCACAGCATAATGGTGTATCCGAACGTCATAACCATACTTTATTGGATATAGTACAATCTATGATGTTTCTTACCGATTTACCAATATCGTTTTGGGATCATGCATTAGAGACAGCTGCATTCACGTCTAAAAGGGGCACCATCTAAGTCCGTTGAGATGACACAATATGAACTATGGTTTGGCAAGAAACCAAAGTTGTCGTTTCTTAAAGTTTGGGGTTGCGATGCTTATAAGAAAAAGTTTCATCATGATAAGCTCAAACCCAAATCGGAGAAATGTGTCTTCGTAGGATACCCAAAGGAGATAGTTGGGTACACCTTCTATCACAGATCCAAAAGGCAAGACTTCGTTGCTGAGAATGGATACTTTCTAGAGAAGAAGTTTCTCTCGAAAGAAGTGAGTGGGAGGAAAGTAGAACTTGATAAGGTAATTGTACCTTCTCCCTTATTGGAAAGTATTTCATCACAGAAATCTGTTCCTGTGACTACTACACCAATTAGTGAGGAAGCTAATGATGATGATCATGAAACTTCAGATCAAGTTACACTGGTAGAAAAAGGGCCTATAGTCCCGGTTCGTAAGGGCCTTTAGTTCCGGTTCCTGAACCGGGACTAAAGTGTCGGTACTAATGCCCCGACCCTTTAGTCCCGGTTCAATCCAGAACCGGGACTGATGGGCATCCACGTGGGCAGTGCGCAGAGCCCAGTGAGGAGACCCTTTGGTCCCGGTTGGTGGCACCAACCGGGACCAATAGGCATCCACGCGTCAGCATTTCTG
>NC_041382.1:778020579-778026017 GCF_002162155.2 Triticum dicoccoides
GGGGGGTTAATTTAGGTGTTTCATATATTGTGTTAGCTAGCTATAATTAATAGAGAGAAGTGTCCTCTCTTATGTCCGTGCTTGGTCGACGCTACGTACTATACATACGTATAGAGAGGACTAGACACGCTGGCTAGCTAGTAAGCAAACGAAGGAAACAGAAGATCGTGATGAACATATATGCATACAGAGAGAAGTGATATCGACCACCTCTCCTTCTCCGAGAGATTGGTCGAACAACAAGTTCTCGTATATCTATCTGACACTACCGGCTACATATATACAGTAATTATCTCTTACAAATATAATCATACGGTCTCAGGGTCAACATAGAATTCTCCGTCTTCAGGGATCACGTGGTCAAGAAAGAATGCCGCCAATTCCTCTTGAATTCCTCGCATGCGAGCTGGTGCTAGGAGTTCATCCTGCTTCCGAAACATCTAATTTAAAGAAGGGGGCCAATACATATATATATGAATGAATGAAACTCAAAAAAAATGATGGTAATAAAATAAAATTGTGAATGTTGTTATTTACGTACTTCATATTGTTCGTCAGTGTAGCCCCGCTCACAGGTCGTGTGGCGGATGGACTCGCAAACATAGTATCCACATAAATCATTCCCTTGTTCCTGCCACAACCACTTTACAAGAAATAGAGGTTAATCAAACTAATAAGCAAGAATGCCAAATGGTATTGATGAAACTAGCGCTTGAATGACTAGTAGATGCGCTTAAAATGCTACTATAGCTAATACATACTTTCGGGTGTCTAAATTGCAGCTCCTTCGGCAGTCCCGGAGCTTTTCTGGTGAATTTTCTCCAAACCCTGCCGGACAAAGAAAACAATTACTTGATATATCAGGAAATGAACAAAGTTGCTGATATGGTGGATAATGATCGATTTAACTTACTTCTCGAGTATTTGAGTCATGTCTGCATAGTCCTTGGGATCTTTTCGTCTTGAGTCTAAGACGGTTACTAGTCCCTGCTCAAGCTTAATATGTAGGAGAATATAGTGGAAACTGCACACGCATGCATAACTCATCAATTACATTACTATAACCTTGACTAATATATAAGGGAAACCGAATATGCACAAGACAGTAACACCCACTTGAAGTTGTAAGGAAAGAGTATTATATCTTTGTTTTCATTTATTATCAACGATTGTAGCATGCTGGCCTCGGTTTCTGCGGCATGAAATTTAACCTGAGTTGCATCTATGAGATATGTGTTAATGAACCCAATATCACCGACTTGTCTTTTCTTCAATTCGACGATCTTCAATCTGCATAATATAGTGAGGATGATTATAAATACATGCAATGAAAGAGCTAAGCTATATAGAGAAACTTAATGACAGAAGTACTACTTACAGACAGTAGCAGGCGACCGTTGTTTTATCGAGGGCCAATTGATTGAAAAACTGATAGAACTCCTCAAATGGAACAGGCAACAGATCAATTCCAACAAGGTCATGCTCCTTTTTAACTTTCAAATACAAAGTACTCCTCCCCCCAGAGTCTCTGCAGATTTTCAAGTACCAATCATGCAATCTTCGCATCATCGTTGATAGAGATCTTTCATCTTTGACGAGAGGCTTCCCGTACTCGTATCTTTGTATCTGCACATCCATGGGTTCATAATGTACATCGCCGGGCAGGTAATCTGCAAGATTGCTATAACCGGGCACCATCCTCGGATCATTAGCGACGTTGTGGCTAGGCACCTTAAGCGGGGGGCACGATTGCTTCGCTTGTTCGCCGAGCTGGGCAATTTGTTTCCCAGCTCGTCGTTCTTTCAGCCTTTGATCACTGACAGTACTTCCCGACCGCTCCGCTTCGGCAAATTCCTTTCCAATAATGCGGTCATAGTTTCCTTTTGGCGGATCAGACTTCGGTGGTTTTGTCAGGGCAGCCAGAGTGCGCTTCACTTTCACCCGATCTACCTTCTCCTCCGGAGGTGGATGTTTCTTTGCTTTCACCCCTTCAAAGAATTTCCTCACTTCTTCTCGCGCGATCTCGGCGTTCTCCTCCTGGGTCCTCTCGTATGGTAACTTCTCTGGAGTCTTCAGAGAAGGACTGAATCTGTATGTCCGACCGCCTCTGGTTGTACTGCTAGACGCCGACCGAGCAGATGGAGCGGTTGTCTTCTTTACTTGCTTAAGAGGCAGAGGAGAAGGACTACGACGCGCCGGAGTAGCTGGAGCGGCGGCAGGTCTCTTCCGCCCTTGCTGACGAGGCGGAGAAGGAGGAGGCTGGCTGCTCGGGCGCGTCGGCGCAGGCGGAGAAGGAGGCGGAGTGCCGCCACGTGCCGGAGAAGGAGCCGGTCGAGGGCCCTGATCGTCACTCGCCGGAGGAGGAGGCGGTGGAGGAGGCGGAGTGCCCTGACTCACCGAAGGAAGAGGAGGAGGCGGAGGCGTCCAGTTCGGAAGGTTGATGAGCTCCTTCCGCCATAGGCATGGAGTCTTCAAAGCAGACCCCAGCCGAGTCTCCTCTTCACCGGTAGGGTGGTCAAGCTGGAGGTCCTCAAATCCCTCCGTTATCTCATCCACCATCACCCTAGCATATCCTTCTGGAATTGGCCGACAGTGAAAAGTTGCACCGGGTTCAGTAGGATAAACAGAGCCAACAGCCGCCTTGACCTTCAAATTCATCCATTGCGTCATAAGGTGGCAATTTTGAGACTCCGTGATAGCATCCACGGGATAGCTGGCAGGAGCCGTCAAGGCATGCTCCGACTGAAGCAGCTCGGTGGAAGCCACGCTGCTTCTGCGCTGAGATGGCGGGGTAGCTTCGGGGGAGGCTTCGGCAGTACGTTTGCTGCGATTTGCTTCTCGTTCCTCTATCGCGTCTACCCTTGCTTGCAGCGCCTGCATTTGGGTCTGCTGCACTTTTTTCCTCCTCTCATGGGATTTGTAACCGCCTGCGTCCGGAAACCCAACCTTCCACGGAACGGAGCCTGGCGTGCCTCGTGTCCGTCTAGGGTGCTCAGGATTCCCGAGGGCCGTTGTGAGCTCGTTGTTCTCTCTATCTGGAAAGAACGTCCCTTCCTGCGCTGCTTCGATATACTGCTTAAGCTTACTGATTGGTATGTCCATTTGTTCGTTCGTCCAAATGCACTTCCCTGTTTCAGGGTCCAAGGTTCCGCCAGCCCCGAAGAACCAAGTCCGGCAACGGTCTGGCCAGTTATTTGTCTCTGGTTCGATCCCTTTATGAACCAGGTCATTCTCAATCTTGGACCACTTAGGCCGGGCTACGAGGTAGCCACCTGACCCCGTGCGATGGTGAAGCTTCTTATTCGCAGCATTTTGTTTGTTTGTCGCCGACATCTTCTTACTCTTTTCCGATGTCTTGTGGGCCACAAATGCAGGCCAGTGATCTCTGATCTTCTCATATCTGCCCTTGAATTCTGGTGTCTCATTATTTTCGACAAACTTATTATTCAGCTCTTTCTTCCACCTCCTGAATAGTTCTGCCATCCTCTTCAGAGCAAAAGACTTGATTAATTTCTCTTTAATTGGGTTCTCTGGATTATCCTCTGGCGGTAGGGTGAAATTTGACTTCAGCTCAGTCCAAAGATCATTTTTCTGCATATCATTGACATAAGACACCTCAGGGTCTTCTGTAGCCGTCTTAAACCATTGCTGGATGCTTATCGAGATCTTGTCCCTAACCAGAACCCCGCACTGAGCAACAAATGCGCTCTTTGTCCGGAGGGGTTCAATAGGTTGGCCGTCGGGCGCGATTGCTGTGATCTCAAGCGTTTCATCCGAGCTCAACTTTTTCTTCGGGCCTCATCTCTTTACCGAAGTTGTGCTCGATCCGGAGGGCTAGAAAAAAGAACAAAGACTTAATTAATATGTGTACACACCAAAACAATGAATGCATCAATCAGCTAGTCAGCATAGGCTTAACTAATATATATACCTGGCCGGACTCGGTTCGGTCATCGGAGCCGTCATCACGGTCTCCTTCTTGCACCGGCATTGGGTCACCGGAGCCATCCTCATGTTCTTCTTCTTGCACCGGCATTAGGTCACCGTAGCCAGCTTGTTCACCCTCTCCTTCCAGACCATCGGTTTCGTTGAGAAAGTATGAGACGACATCACTTCCTTCTGCGATTATCTCCCTCAACAACGCTTCTTTTGTTGCTTCGTCTAGCGCGGTGTCCATAGTTTCTACAAATATTTACAACATGGCAATTATTATTCAAACATGACAGATGGATATATTAGTGCCAAACATAGAACTAGCTACCTAATCATAGTAAGCTATCGGGAGGGAGTATATATCGACAACGACGACACTACATCTATGTCCCTCGACGACCCTCGTTCCCGATAAAAAAAAGAGGAAGAAGAAAAAAAAGAGGAGAAGAAAGAATAGAGGAGTTCTTCTCCTCTATTCTTTCTTCTCCTCTTTTTTTTCTTCTTCCTCTTATTTTTTTATCCTCTTCTTCCTCTCATGTTTGAGAGGATCGCCGAGGGGTCGGGAGGTTGCCTAGTGTCAAAGGATTCAACAAAACCATGTCTTCATCATTAGGCGAAAGTAACATGTGCATGATGGTACGAAGCTCTTCAAAGTTGTTCTGGAACGGAGTCCCAGATAGGATAATTCGCTTTTTGGTACAAAGTTCATAAAGAGCCTTCCGAATATCGCTATTTGGAAGGCCTTTGCTGAATTCTTACCAAAAGGCGGATTATTCTATCCGGGACTCCATTCCAGAACAATTTTGCAGAACTTCGTACCAACATGCCCTGGTTACTTCCGGCTAATGATGAAGGCATGGATTTCTTCAATACTTTGACACTAGGAAACCTCTCTCGACCCCTCGGCGATCCTCGACCCCTCGAACCCTCGACGACCCTGGAACCCTAGACCCCTAGACGACCCTCTTCTTCCTCTCATGTTCGAGAGGATCGCAGAGGGGTCGGGAGGTTGCCTAGTGTCAAAGGATTCAACAAAACCATGTCTTCATCATTAGGCGAAAGTAACATGTGCATGATGGTACGAAGCTCTTCAAAGTTGTTCTGGAACGGAGTCCCAGATAGGATAATTCGCTTTTTGGTACAAAGTTCAGAAAGAGCCTTCCGAATATCGCTATTTGGAAGGCCTTTGCTGAATTCGTACCAAAAGGCGGATTATTCTATCCGGGACTCCATTCCAGAACAATTTTGCAGAACTTCATACCAACATGCCCTGGTTACTTCCGGCTAATGATGAAGGCATGGATTTCTTCAATACTTTGACACTAGGAAACCTCTCTCGACCCCTCGGCGATCCTCGACCCCTCGAACCCTCGAACCCCCGATAAAAATTAAGAAGAAGAAGAAGAAGAAGAAGAAAAAAGAGGAGAAGAAGAAAGGAATAGCTAGAGGAGAAGAAGAACTGACAAAGTCTTCTCCTCTATTCCTTCTTCTTCTCCTCTTTTTTT
>NC_041382.1:778027242-778028148 GCF_002162155.2 Triticum dicoccoides
GGGGCAGCCTGGCGGCGTCGGCGTCGGGGCGGCAACTGCGAGAGACGAGAGTGAAAATTTCCAGAGTGTGAACTTATATAGCAAAGCCTTTAGTCCCGGTTCGTGGCACAACCCGGGACTAAAGGTAGGCATTAGTCCCGGTTGGTGCCACGAACGGGGACCAAAGGCCAATTTTCGGCAGCCCAAAGGGCGGGAAGCGAAGGCCATTGGTCCCGGTTGGTGGCACCAACCGGGACTAAAGGGGGGAATTGGTCACGGTTGGTGCCATGAACCGTGACCAATGCACCCTTTAGTCCCGGTTGGTGCCACCAACCGGGACCAATGCCCTTGTGCGCCCCGCGCCCAAAAGTTTAGTCCCACATCGCTAGCTGAAGGGCGCCGACACTGGTTTATAAGCGCTGCTGTGCCTCCCCATTCGAGCACCTCTCTAATGCAGGCTTTCGGGCCTAAACTTGCTACTGCCTGTGGGCCTATTGGGCCTCTGCGGGCCTGAATCCTGGCCCATGTAGGGTTTCTAGTCGTATTCAGGCCGTGGAGGCCCAGTAGGTGGCATTTTTTTTGGTTTTTTCTTTTTTATTTCTACATTTTTTTGGTGTTTTATTTTTTTTATTTCTACTTAAAACTAAATACTTACAGTTTTTTAGTGATTTCTTTTTGCTTTTAGGTCACAAAAATTATAAACTTTCTGTTAGTGCCATTAGTTTTAAATTTTGAATAATTTAAATTTGAATTTTTAAAAATTTGTGTGAATCACTACTTTATGAATAACTTTACTATAAAAATAAAAAAAATTTCTATTTATTTTTTATTTATACTTACAACTAAATACTTATAGTTTTTTAGTGATTTCTTTTTGATTTTAGGTCACAAAAATTATAAACTTTCTGTTAGTGCCATTAGTTTTAA
>NC_041382.1:778028354-778029071 GCF_002162155.2 Triticum dicoccoides
CGACCCCTCGATGACCCTCGTTCCCGATAAAAAAATAAGAGGAAGAAGAAGAAAAAAGAAGAGAAGAAAGAATAGAGGGGATCTTTTTTTATCCTCTTCTTCCTCTCCTCTTCTTCCCCTTCTTCCCCGCCTCTCTCATGAATAGAGGTTAACATCATTTGATCATCTATCATCTATGAACAAAAAATTCATCATTTGATCATCTATCATCTATGAACAAATATATTCCTAGATACATAAAAAATTTCTACAAATGAAAATAACGTAAAAAAAATCATATGATTATCTATGAACAAAAAAAACATCATTTGATCATCTATCATCTATGAACAAAAAAATCATCATTTGATCATCTATCATCTATGAACAAAAATATTCATCATTTGATCATCTATCATCTATGAACAAAAATATTCCTAGATACATAAAAAATTTCTACAAATGAAAATAACCTAAAAAAATCATATGATCATCTATGAACAAAAAAAACATCATTTGATCATCTATCATCTATGAACAAAAAAAACATCATTTGACCATCTATGAACAAAAAAACATCATTTGATCATCTATCATCTATCATCTATGAACAAAAAAATTTGCAAAGGGAGGGCGCCGGCGGCCGGACCAAGCTAAGGAGAGGTCGGCGGCGAGGATGGCGTCGGGGCAGGGGCGCGGGCGACGACGAGGGCGGGCCGGGGCGGCGCGCGGGCGACG
>NC_041382.1:778029298-778031241 GCF_002162155.2 Triticum dicoccoides
TACTGTGGGTCTACCTGTACCCCGCCGCCTAACAGATTGATCCATTTGCACTTAAACAAAGGGACCTTAAAATCAGGTCCGTAGTCAAGTTCCCATATGTCCACTATGTAACCATAATATGTGTCCTTTCCGCTCTTGGTTGTTGCATCAAAGCGGACACCGCTGTTTTGGTTGGTGCTCTTTTGATCTTGGGCGATTGTGTAAAATGTATTCCCATTTATCTCGTATCCTTTGTAAGTCAATACAGTCAATGATGGTCCCCTGGACAACAAGTACAACTCATCACAAACAGTGTTGTCACCTCTGAGACGTGTTTCCAACCAACTGCTGAAAGTCCTGATGTGTTCATATGTCATCCAGTCATCGCATTGCTCCGGGTGTTTGGAGCGCAGACTGTTCTTGTGTTCATCGACATACGGGGTCACCAAGGTAGAGTTCTGTAGAACTGTGTAGTGTGCTTGAGACCAAGAATATCCGTCCCTGCATATTATTGAGTCTCTTCCAAGAGTGCCTTTTCCAGTCAGTCTCCCCTCATACCGCGATTTAGGGAGACCTATCTTGTTAAGGCCAGTAATGAAGTCAACACAAAACCCAATAACATCCTCTGTTTGATGGCCCATGGAGATGCTTCCTTCTGGCCTAGCACGGTTACGGACATATTTCTTTAGGACTCCCATGAACCTCTCAAAGGGAAACATATTGTGTAGAAATACGGGCCCCAGGATGACAATCTCGTCGACTAGATGAACTAGGACGTGCGTCATGATACTGAAGAAGGATGGTGGGAACACCAGCTCGAAACTGACAAGACATTGCGCCACATCACTCCTTAGCCTTGGTACGATTTCTGGATCGATCACCTTCTGAGAGATTGCATTGAGGAATGCACATAGCTTCACAATGGCTAATCGGACGTTTTCCGGTAGAAGCCCCCTCAATGCAACCGGAAGCAGTTGCGTCATAATCACGTGGCAGTCATGAGACTTTAGGTTCTGAAAATTTTTCTCTGGCATATTTATTATTCCCTTTATATTCGACGAGAAGCCAGTCGTGACCTTCATACTGAGCAGGCATTCAAAGAAGATTTCTTTCTCTTCTTTCGTAAGAGCGTAGCTGGCAGGACCTTTATACTGCTTCGGAGGCATGCCGTCTTTTTCGTGCAAACGTTGCAGGTCCTCCCGTGCCTCAAGTGTATCTTTTGTCTTCCCATACACGCCCAAGAAGCCTAGCAGGTTCACGCAAAGGTTCTTCGTCACGTGCATCACGTCGATTGAGGAGCGGACCTCTAGGTCTTTCCAGTAGGGTAGGTCCCCAAATATAGATTTCTTCTTCCACATGGGTGCATGTCCCTCAGCGTCATTCGGAACAGCTAGTCCACCGGGACCCTTTCCAAAGATTACGTAGTGTAAATCATTGACCATAGCAAGCACGTGATCAACGGTGCGCATGGCGGGCTTCTTCCGGTGATCTGCCTCACCTTTGAAATGCTTGCCTTTCTTTCGACATTGATGGTTGGTCGGAAGAAATCGACGATGGCCCAGGTACACATTCTTCCTGCATTTGTCCAAGTATATACTTTCAGTGTCATCTAAACAGTGCGTGCATGCGTGGTATCCTTTGTTTGTCTGTCCTGAAAGGTTACTGAGAGCGGGCCAATCGTTGATGGTCACGAACAGCAACGCCTTAAGGTTAAATTCCTCCTGTCTGTGCTCATCCCACGTACGTACACCGTTTCCATTCCACAGCTGTAAAAGTTCTTCAACTAATGGCCTTAGGTACACATCAATTTCGTTGCCGGGTTGCTTAGGGCCTTGGATGAGAACTGGCATCATAATGAACTTCCGCTTCATGCACATCCAAGGAGGAAGGTTATACATACATAGAGTCACGGGCCAGGTGCTGTGATTGCTGCTCTGCTTCCCGAAAGGATTAATGCCATCCGC
>NC_041382.1:778279686-778287918 GCF_002162155.2 Triticum dicoccoides
TGGATTTCGATCTCTTTGCTCGAAGCTCCGTTTCCGAAACTGTTTCGGGGGATTGTTGCTTGGTATGTGACTCCTCCATTTGTCCAATTAGTTTTTGCTTTAGTGGTTCATACTTTGAATAATTAGCTACTCTTGCTGCTACTGTAGATGATCTTGCATGCTGAATTCTTAGAGTTCTAAGTAGTTGGAATGCTTGCTATGGCCTCTATGCATCCCTATGAGTAGTTGCTTTCAATCTTGTGAAGTTTTGCTAACAAATTTTTGTGACCCAAAATTTTTCAGAAAATGGTACATGAATATGATGAACCTCTTTCGAAGGAGTTCCGCGAGGAGGAGATCCTTGGAGGCATCTTCGAGTAGCAGCTCCGCTCGTCGGTCTTATGTTGAACCAAGTGAAAGTTCCATACGAGATGCCGCCACCAAAACATGCTTATGGCCATGCAACGATTATATGTAGGGGAAGATATTTTGTTCTTGAGAGCGAGGCCCGAGCCCATAACACAGCAGTTGTGGCCGCACGGCAGGCTGCAGCATCCGCACCGAGAGCCTCCGTGAGCTATCACTCCAACTATTATGCAGGCTAATAACTGATTACCAAGTTACGCCTAAAGCCTAAGCTTGGGGGAGTATGTATTTCCACCGACATTTCATTCATGTTCACACATTTCATTCCAGTTGTCGGTGTCCACACTCTTTCATTGTATTATCCATGCTAGATTTATTTTCTTGCTTTCTTCTTGTGTGTTTGAAAAACTTTGAGAAAATTTAAAAATATATTTCATGCTTCTTTTCGGTTTTTCTTCCTAGTTTAAATTGTTGTAGTACTAAAAAGAAAACCCAAAAAGATTTCCTTGTTCTTCTTTTACTTGTTGGAGCTTTCCCATGTAAATAGTTTTTCTCATTTTTGCCTTTTATTTGCTTGTTCAAGAAAAACCAAAAACTCCAAAAATATTTCAGTGTGTTCCTCTGAATTTCTTTTCTTTCTTTTGAGTCATACCGAGGAGAAGACCACGATGAAAATGTTGAGTGGCTCTCATATGCATTATTGTTGATCTAACAAAGAGCCCATATTGCTTTGCCTTCTCTTGTTGAATAAAATGTTTGCAGATTCCAGCTTAGTCCACGGCACTCTTGCACTATTATTATTTTCATATCGTTCAGTCGTGCAAGTGAAAGGCAATAATGAAGATATTTGATGAACTGGATGTGGCAGTGAGAAATGGGTATGAACTCGACTTGTTCTATTTTTGTAAATATGTTTAACCTAGTATCCATGATTTAGCCTATTATGATCTAACATGTTTGCAATGACAATTAAATATTATAGTTTCTCATGCCATGCATAAGTAGCTAGGAGTGGATAATGATTTATCTTGGATGTCAACATTGCGTTAAAATGATTGTGATGTATTATGATGATATGGTATCCTCCTCGGAATGTTCGAGTGGCTTGACTTGGCACATGTTCATGCATGTAGTTGAATCAAAACCAACGTAGCCTCTATGGTATTTATGTTTATGGTGTTCATATCCTACTCATGCTAGTATCCAATGTTACTTATGCATAATGCATGTTCATGACCGTTGTTGCTCTCTAGCTGGCCACTTCTCAACCTATTTGCTAGCCTTCACTTGTACTAAGCGGGAATTCTGCTTGTGCATCAAAAACCTTAAGCCCAAGTTATTCCAGATGAGTCTACCATATCTACCTATCACTACTAGAGAAAACCTTATACACAGAAACTTACCAGTAGCACGGGACAAAAAGAAGCGCTACTACAATTTACCACTAGCGCATGTTATCCAAACGCGCTGCAGCTAAGATCATAGCAGTAGTGCGTCTAACTGTAGAGGCGCTACTACTACAATTCCCCTTATTATTCTCGCCAGGCTAACTATAGTAGTAGCATGCCTAAGGAAAGCGCGTTGCTGCTAAGATTGTTGTAGCAGCGTGTTTCGCGCAGGAAGCGCTACTGCAAAGGAAAGGAAAATAAAATGAAAAACATATAGAAAAGTAAATGAAAATGAAAGAAATAGAAAAAGGGCAAGGGAAAAAAGAAAATGTGAATGAAAATAAATGAAAAAAAAATAAAGGAGAAATGCGCAGCAGCAGAGGGCTTTATGGACAGGCGCTATGGCTAATGTAGCAGTAGCGCTTTCGTGGAACGCGTTGCTACTACTTTCCAGTTAACCAACCATTCTTCTTCCCCAACGCCCACTTCCCCCAAATCCAACACGCGTGCATCTGCTGTCTCCGCCGTCATCGCCCGGCCGCCGCGTGCTCTCCCGTCACCGTATGCACGACGTCGGCGCCGCGCCCGACCCCGACCTCGACGCCGCCCCGACCCCGACCTCGACGCCCCCCTACATCGCCGCCCTCCGTCGTGCACCCGCCGCCCCGACCCCGACCCCGTCCCTGACCTCGACGCTGCGTGCCCCTCTCCCTAACTCCGCCGGCGCCCGAGGTGAGCACGCCCTCCTCCTCCTCCTTCCCTGCCTATGCCTAGCTAGGGTTCTTAGGGTTAAATTTCAGAGTTCATCTAATTAGTTAGGGTTCATCAAATTAGATGCTAATTATGGCAGTAGTTGTTAAATAGAATTAGTTTTAGAGTTCATCAAATTAGTTAGGGTTAAATTTTAGAGTTCATCAAATTAGTTAGGGTTAAATTTTAGAGTTCATCAAATTAGTTAGGGTTCATTAAATTTTAGAGTTCATCAAATTAGTTAGGGTTAAATTTTAGACATCATCTACCTAGTTTTTTTACTGTTTTAGTAAGTGTTTAATAGAATTAGTAATAAAATTAATATAACTAGTTGAACTAGTTTATTTTAGTAAAAACTAGTTTATTTTTATTTATAGTAAGTGCTTAATTGAACTAGATGAGTTAATACAACTATTTTATTTTTAGTACGAAATTAATAGAACTAGTTTACTTTTTTAGTTAAAGCAATTATTCCCGCATCGACGTCGATGATGCATATCCCGCATCCTCGTCGTCGAGTCGGCGGAGGACACCTGCGTCACCAGATGGGCCATGTCCGGGACTGGGCTCCGCCGGGGTGGTACTGGGAGGCTACCTACTGGGGAGCGCATGTTGGTGAGGAGTCAGCCCGTCATTGACCCAAACCTTCTTTGGTGGCGGTCGCGTGGGCCAGTGACGGTCTAGAGGCTCGAGGACCCCGCGGAGGTGGTGCGTCACCGTGTCAGTGAGGAGGACGCGCACGTCCGTCGCTACTTGTTTTGTGTTGGAGCACAGGTTCTCCAATACCTGGCAGGTTCTCCAGGGATCTCACTGGAGCTATGATCCTGTGATTGTTCCTTCTCTGTGGGTGTCCAGCGCCCGCGCCGATACCCGTCGTGCGCTACGGTTTTAGTTATATTAGTGATGTTATATGTATGATACTATTCGGGATGTATTAGTGATAATATTCGATAATGTACGGATGCATGAGATGATTTACTCTTGCTTATTGAATGCATGCTAATTTGAATACTTATTTATTTTACAATTTGGTTTTTCTTATTGAATGATCATGTCAATATTAGTGATGTTATTGAATGATCATGCTCAAATAGGATATGTGCTTGCCCAAGTGACCGGTCATGTTTGCAGGTTACACCTCCGAGTGGCCTATGTTTTGCCGGAGTGTTGATTCATTTCCGTTTCGGCAAATTTCAGGCGCTCGATATGCCCTATTTTGGCAAAGGTTATGCCGGATTTTTCCGTCAATTTTGGCATGACTTGTGCCAGAATATGTAGGAAATATCGAGTGCCCCGGATTGTGTGTTGAGTATCCTGGTAGTTGCCTTCGATCGATTTTTAATTAATGTTTCAACTATGAACATAGGAAATGTCTGACGACGAAAAAGATTTCGGTATATGCGAATAATGCGAAGACGAGTGCGGCCTGTGCGACAGAATCTTCCTAGATGATGATAGGCGCTTCAGCATCAAGCTGGACGAGAACTTCAAAGTGGATACAGTAAGTCACAACGACAAGTCTTTTTTCGTAATTAAGCATGACATCTGCTTCATTTGCTTCAACTTATAATTTAATTTTTTTTACTATTCTACTAGTGTATCCCCTGCCATGCAAGAGTTTTTGTCTTGGATAAGATTGGTTTCAGTCCTATGAAAACTACTATGGAGGTAAAGAGAGTTAACTTGAAGACCGAGCATGGTTATACTTTCCACGCAAAATTATACAACGCAGACACCTACACCTATTTTCAATGCAAAACTTGGCAAGCACTATGCAAGGCTTATGCATTTGAGCCTGATATGGTTATCACCTTTGATATTCGTCCCGAAGATGATATTGAAGGTAATATCGACATCTAGGTCGATGTGCAGACGCCTCCAGCTATACCATTATGTGAGTTTCTCAACCATATTTATGTCTTCGATATTGTTTATTCAAAAATAGTTGACAACTAATTTCTATTGACAGTTTATTTCCATTCAAGCAAACATGTCCGGCGCTTGGTAGACATGACCGTCCACTGTCCCGGGGCTCAACTAAACTGTGAGGAGATAGGTCATTATGTTTCATGGCTTGAGGATCTTCATACTGTCAAGACAAATCATTTTCCTGGACTTAAAAATCTTAGTACTCAAAACGTGAGACCAATAGTGTTCGTACTGAACTATGGTAACATCTATTTAGGAAAGATGGTAAGATTTTTACTATTTGTCCTCAGTGCATCTTTTGTATACATTATTTTTTTAAGCTAAACTTCATTGCTAAGTATGTTACTATACGATGTTCTTCAACAGGGACTCCCGATGAATGTTGTGCCTCATTGGATCGAGACTAAAGGTCCCATGAGAATTGTTAGCTTAAGAACAAGATATCCTACAATGCACTTTAGTGCATTCGGGATTTCTAATAGCGAGGAATGCTTAATAGTGAAAGACTGGAGAAAATTGTGAACGATCGCAGAGAATTACTAGGAGGCGGCAATCAGAAGCGCAGCCCACGATTAGGAGACAGGTTCATCTGCATGCCCCAACTTGATGAAGCAGGAGTGCTACACATGTTTTATGTTATTTTACCTTTGAGAGAGCAGCAGGAGTGATTAGCTAGCTAGAAATGAGTTATGATGATTAAATAGCTAGTGTTGGTGGTAATGACTATGATGATTATTATTAGCTAGTGTTTGGTGGTGATTAGATAGCTACCGCAGCTAGTGTTGGTGGTGATTAGCTAGCTAGTATGAGTTTGAAGATGATGATGTGTACTACACTATGACTATGATAATTAAATAGCTACTGTTGGTGGTAATGACTATGATGATGATTAAATAGCTTGTGTTGGCGGATTAGATTCAAGTGGAGGCAACATGTGGTGCACATCGAAAGTACTACTAGTCCAAACAAGATCAAGTTTGGATTAGTAGTATATTTTTGACATGCACCACATGTTCGCTCCACTTAAACCTAGTCCACCTTCATTTGACACACTGTTATGGACATATTGATATAACAACCTCATAATTGGTATTGTACCAAAATTTGTATAACGGCGTATAAATACACTAAAAAATTAAAAAATGAGAAAAAGAATACTAGTAGCGATGGAGAGTAAACACGCTACTACTAGCTATATTAGCAGTAGCGCTGGAGCGAACAAACGCTGCTGCTATATGTCTTAGCAGCAGTGCATGTAGCACGCGCTACTGCTAAGGAATAGTTGTAGCGCCTTATCAGTAGCGCGTCCTCCCGCGCTACTGCTAGGGTTTTCCCTAGTAGTGTATATGCGGTATTACCCTACCGTGTCCTAAGTAAATTTGCATGTGCCACCTCTAAAAACTCCAAATAAATATCCTTTTTGTGTGCCTGGATTGTTGACAGAGCGACAGGAGGTAGTCAGTATCTTCCATGCTAAGCGGGTTATTCTCACGATGAGTGTTTATTCACCCATCCTTGAACGAGAGGGGCGGTAATAGGGATTCCCGGTCCCAACATGCAAAAGGAACTTACAAATAATCAAACAAAAACTCCTATGGGGTATTAACCTTTACTTTATCGCCTGGGAACGGCCGCTAATGTGTTTAGCATGGAAGATATTAATAATTGATGGTCGCGAAGTAAACAAGAAGGGTGCATTTCTCAAAATTTCATTTACCTCTACTTTAAAAACTTGAGCTCTGGCACCGCTGCAAATCACTGCTTCCCTCTGTGAAGGGACTATCAATTTATTTTTATGTTGTGTCATCACCTTCTAAAATAAGCGCCAGAACCTGAGAGCGCTGATGTCATGCTTATGCATTGTGTATAGCTAATATTGGGTGCATCATGACTGGATCTTTTCTAGCATGAATTACAATGTTTAGTCGCTGCTTGAACTTTGGAGGTGCTCTGCATTTATGTTTTGCGGTCTCAGAAAGGGCTAGCGAGATACCACTATTGTCATATCATATCATGGTTGTTTTGACAACGTGTTGATGTTTGAGATATTTTATCATTGCTCGCTAGTTAATTATGTCATTGATATGAGTTAATATAATTTTTAAGAGTTATTGTCGACATGGTTAGTTATAATCTTGGCTGAAAACCTGGGTGTTGTTTAAGCTTACTTATGCAAACAAGAGAAAAAGAGTTCGTAAAAGTTTTTCTTTTTCACTTTCAGTTTATCAACTGAATTGCTTGAGGACAAGCAAAGGTTTAAGCTTGGGGGAGTTGATACGTCTCCCTCGTATATACTTTTCCTAACGCCTTTCCTCTTGTTTTGGACTCTAATTTCCATGATTTGAATGAAACTAACCCGGACTGACGTTGTTTTCAGCAGAACTACCATGGTGTTGTTCTTGTGCAGAAATAAAAGTTCCCGGATTGGAACGAAACTTTGCGAGGAATTTTTATACAAATAAAGAGAATTTCTGGAGCCAAGAACAACCGAAGGGGGCCACCTGGGTGGGCACAACCCACCAGGGCGCCCCCCCTCCAGGCCCGCCCAGGTGGGTTGTCCGCACCCGGTGGCCCCACAGACCCTGAAACCGACACTATAAATCACCAGGGAGAAAGAATTATCACGTTTCACGAGATGGAGCCGCCGCCGTCTCCTGTTCTTCATCGGGAGGCCAGATCTGGAGTCCATTTGGAGCTCCGGAGAGGGGGATCTACGATCTTTGTCATCACCAACCCTTCTCGATCGCCAATTCCATGATGCTCCCCATCAGGAGTGAGTAATTCCTTGGTAGGCTGGCTAGTCGGTGAGGAGTTGGATGAGATTCATCATGTAATCAATTCACTTTGTTAGGGATTGATCCCTGGTATGCATTATGTTCTGATATTGATGTTGCTATGACTTTGCCATGCTTAATGCTTGTCACTTTGGGCCCAGGTGCCACGATTTCAGATCCGAATCGTTTATCTTATCACAATTATATCTATGTTCTAGACCCGATCTTGCAAGTTATAGTCACCTACTACGTGTTATGATCCGGCAACCCCGGAGTGACAATAGTTGGGACACTTCCCGGTGATGACCATAGTTTGAGGAGTTCATGTATTCACCATGTGTTAATGTTTTGTTCCGGTTCTCTATTAAAAGAAGGCCTTAATATCCCATAGTTTCCAATAGGACCCCTCTGCCACGGGAGGGTAGGACAAAAGATGTCATGCAAGTTCTTTTCATAAGCACATATGACTATTTACGAAATACATGCCTACATTATATTTATGAACTGGAGCTAGTGCCGCATCGCCCTAGGTTGTAACTATCACATGATGAATATCATCCAACAAATCGCCGATCCAATGACTACGATTTTCCTATATATTGTTCTTGCTAAGTTACTACTACCGCTATTACTATTATCACTGCTACAAAATCATTGCTATCACTGTTACCGTCACTATTGCTGTTGCTACTACTATCAAAACTATCATACTACTTTGCTACTAATCACTTTGCTGCAGATAATTAATCTCCGGGTGTGGTTGAATTGACAACTCAGCTGCTAATACTTACAAATACTCTTTGGCTCCCCTTGTGTCGAATCTATAAATTTGGGTTGAATACTCTACCCTTGAAAACTGTTGCAATCCCCTATACTTGTGGGTTATCAGCTTGCGGCAGCAGAATAATTGTTTTGGGTCTCGCTCTAGGGTTTTGGAATATACGTGAATTTATAGGCCAGGAATTAGGTCAACCGGAGCAGCAAGGGGCCTACAAGGGGGTAGGACGTGCCCCCTGCCTTATCGCTTCCTTGTGTATCGTCTGTCC
>NC_041382.1:778287928-778296922 GCF_002162155.2 Triticum dicoccoides
TGCAGATAATTAATCTCCGGGTGTGGTTGAATTGACAACTCAGCTGCTAATACTTACAAATACTCTTTGGCTCCCCTTGTGTCGAATCTATAAATTTGGGTTGAATACTCTACCCTTGAAAACTGTTGCAATCCCCTATACTTGTGGGTTATCAGCTTGCGGCAGCAGAATAATTGTTTTGGGTCTCGCTCTAGGGTTTTGGAATATACGTGAATTTATAGGCCAGGAATTAGGTCAACCGGAGCAGCAAGGGGCCTACAAGGGGGTAGGACGTGCCCCCTGCCTTATGGCTTCCTTGTGTATCGTCTGTCCCCCCCCCCCCCGGAAGATTTTAGTGTCTCTTTTTGTCCAGAAAAAATTGTCAAAAAGTTTCATCGTGTTTATACTTTGTTTGGAAGGGTTTTTCTGTAAAATAAAAAGCAAGTAGAAAACAGTAACTATCAATGGGCACTTTATTTGTAGGTTACTTCCCAAAAATGATACAAAATGATGTATAAAGCATAAAAGATTAATAATACAATAACATATATAGATACATCGGAGACGTATCAGCGACGACAACCACTAGAAAAAGAAGAAACTCGATAGAAATCGGACGAATCAACAATAGCTACGGCGGCGGTGTTTCACCTGGATTCCGGTGACGGCGATGGGGGCCGAACGGGCTGGATGACGGGCAGAACGGCAGCGGAGGGCAAGGGATGGAACGAGGTAGCGGGGACCGGCGGGGGACCGATGGGAGGCGTGCTGGCGAAGATACAGCGGCGGCGGGGACTCGGGGGAGAGGCGCAACGTTTTACTCAGCCACCAATCGATGGAGTAAAAATAGAAAAAAAAATTGGGGCCGAAGTAAAAATGTACTCCACTAACCGCAGATGGGGGATCGGCTAGGTGCCAATTAATGGAGTAAAATCAAAATTTTACTCCACTAACCGATTATAGGGGATAGGTTAGAAATGCCCTAATAACCTATGGTAACCAGAGAAGCCAATCGTTCCCACGACATCCTTCTTCAAGATGAAGTAGTCATCATAGGACTGGACGCCATGGTATAAACAAGCGCAGACGGTCTTGTGCATCCGAAAACACCGGCAAAAATAGTCAGCGAAGAGTGCATCCGGGGCAAAGTAGTTGGCCATCAGTGTCAGATGGCCGCATGCCCTATTGCGGTTGTGCACTTGATGACCCTTGACCGAGTCCTTGAAATTGAGAACATGCTCCTCCGCACGCTCAACGTCTTCAAGGACCGTCAACATCGTCGCCGTCTCATCTGAGTGCTCCTCCTTGTCGGAAGCCATCGGACGACTCAACATAGTTCTCGTATATGTATTCCAAATTGAAATCCATTGCTAGAAAGAAGAAGAGAAAATTGGTTTTAGCTCCGAAAATTCATCGAACAGTTGCAAGGCCTGGTTAGTATAACACTAGTTCAAAGATACCTGGTGAGATGTTGGAGGATAGGGGTTGAACGACGACGGAGGAGAAGCGGGGTGGAGCCCGGCTGGAACGATGGAGGTGACGAAGACATAGAGTTCCGGCAGGGGTGTGGCGTGGTGGCCCGGGTGGTGGAGCGACGATGAAGGCAGGAGAGAAAGAAGGAAGGAGAGAATGAAGAGGATGGAGGCGCGAGGTCCAGAAAGGATTTTGGGTGGGCCGGGGGTATCGGAGTCCTACGTGTATGGTGTTTGGACTCCCGCAAACCTCGCCACGTTTGTCTCCGGTTTGCGGGATAAAACTCATCCGGACCACGCCGCGAGCCGATACAGGCCCTCGTTGAATAGTTACCGCGGTCTGGACGGATGCGGACGGTTTGCAGGTCCGCCTTAGAGAAGCCCTAACGACCAAATTTTTTTTAGGTTGTTAGAAACGGCATCATTGAAGCTCTCTCCACGTGCAACAAAAAGTCACTCAAAAGTTCCTATCGCGGAGAATATAAGATGAAATTACTTGTAGACTACAAAACCACCTCAAAGTTATTGTTTCCGATCAATCCAATGAGCTATTCCTATATGTGTCACAAACAACCCTAGAGTTCGTAGTAAAATAACACCATATGATACACATCAATCAACCCTAATGTCACCTAGATACTCCAATATCACCTCAAGTATCTGTGGGTCAATTATAAGATATGCATCAAACAACTTCAGATTCACAATATTCAATCCAACACAAAGAACTTCAGAAAGTGCCCCAAGATTTCTACCGGAGAAACAAGGACGAAAACATCAACCCCTATGCATAGATTACCCCAATGTCACCTCGGGAATCCGCGAGATTGAGTGCCAAAACATACATCAAGTGAATCAATAGAACACCCCATTGTCACCATGGGTAGACATACATCAAGTGTTCTCAAATCCATAAAAGTATTCAATCCGATAATAATGAAACATCAAAGGTAAAACTCAATTCATCACAAGAAGATAGAGAGGGAGAAACACCATATGATCCAACTATAGTAACAAAGCTCAGGGTACATCAAGATCGTGGCAAATCAAGAACACGAGAGAGAGAGCGAGAGAGAGAGCGAGAGAGAGCAAGAGAGAGAGAGAGAGAGAGAGAGAGAGAGAGAGATCAAACACATAGCTACTGGTACATACCCTCAGCCCCGAGGGTGAACTACTCCCTCCTCGTCATGGAGACCGCCGGGATGATGAAGATGGCCTCCGGTGATGGTTTCCCCCTCCGGCAGGGTGCCGGAACAGGCTCCTGATTGGTTTTTCATGGCTACAGAGGCACTGTATATCTAGGGTTCTTTTCGGAGGATTATGTATATATAAGAGTATTTGACGTTGGAAACAAGTCAGGGGGACACCCGAGGGACCCACAAGCCCTAGGGGCACACCCTGGAGGGGTGGGCGCGCCCCCTGGCTTGTGGCCTCCTCGATCACCTCCTGGCACAGCTCCGGTGCTCCGTGGGTCTCTTCTAGTCCATAAATGATCACCGTAAATTTTCAGCACAAAAAACGACACCATGGTAGTTCTGATGAAAACAGCATCAGTCCGGGTTAGTTCTAATGAAATCATACCAAAACCATATAAAATTATTGTAAACATGGCATGAATACTTCATAAATTATAAATACGTTGGAGACGTATCAGAGGACGGGTTGAACGGCGACGGAGGAGAAGCGGGGTTGAGCCCCGCTGGAACGATGGAGGTGACGGAGACGTAGAGTCCGGCAGGGGTGTGGCATGGTGGGCGGGGTGGTGGAGCGACGACGAAGGCAAGAAAGAAAAAAGGAAAGAGAGAAAATGAAGAGGATGGAGGCGCGGGGTCTAGAAAGGGTTTTGGGTGGGTCAGTGGTGTCGGAGTCCTATGTGTCAGGTGTCCAGACTCCCGCGAACCTCCCCGCATTTGTCTCCGGTTTGCGAGAGAAAACGCGTCCAGAGCACACAGCGGACCAATACATGCTCACGTTGAATAGTTTCCGCGGTATGGACGAATGCGGACGATTTGCGGGTCTGCCTTGGAGATGCCCTTAGGACCAAAACAAATTTAGGTTGTTAGAAACGGCATCGTTGAAGCTCTCTCCACCGTGAGATGCACAATGAATGAGTCTTGTTATGCGTACGACTCTTGCTTGTCCGATTACATAGTAAAATCGTACGCACAGTAGTTCCGAAAATGAATCTAGGGGAGGAAACCAGTCCGACGCTTAGCAGATAATCGGACATACGACTATAATTTGTAGGGGTTTCTTTTTGCGGGCGGCTGCGCTGCTCGCTACTGGTTGATTGAAACAAGTAATAACTGAGGACGGTTATTCAAAAAAACGAGGAGGCGTCTCCGATTAGAATCCCAATCGACACCAACATATATATCCATTGGGCGATCGATCAATCACAAGAGCTATCGAAGACGCAGAGGACAGCAGGAAGATCAATTGATCACGAGACCTATCGGCGACGCAGAGGAGAGCTGGGAGATCGATCGATCTCGACACCCATCGACGACACGACGCAGAGGCGGGCGGGGAGGATTCGGTCGACCTCGACACCCATCGAGGACACGACGCAGAGGAGGGCAGGAAGGTCGATCGATTGATCCATGGGATCCTGGTTCTCTTCCCCTAACGTCGCCGGCGATGACGACGAAGACTTTGTAGCTCGCCTTCAACAACTAATGGACAGCGGGCGTGCTGTGAACCATCACACCCAAGAGTATGTATTCAATACCTTCCTTGCTACTCCCTGGAATTTAACCATGAATTCCTGTTTCGTTTTGTTTGATTTGATTGTTTGATGACAGAGAACTGGACGCGTACTGCATCCGTGATCTTGCTGACTGGGCCCTCCAACATTACAACTCCTACCACTCCGTACGCAATACTGAACCTCAAAGCTACCAACTGGCCTCTTCTCTCATTCTCCATCTTACTAAGTTATCCTTGTTCGTCTATGATCGATATTGTACATGCAGGGTGCCGAGTTCCGGCTTCCTGGTCTGCCCATCACGGCCTGCGTTGGTTTCGTGTATCCTGATCAGCCGACCGCACATTTCAAGGCCGCCTGCGTTGGTTTTAGGGAAGACCTCTGGTACCACGTCAACTTCTCAGCTTGCCACACAGAGCACGGCGATGAGCACAACTTCTTTGCTGAGCTACGCTATGACCGGTGCTCTCGCAATCTTATCGTCGAGACATGCACCATCTTAGGTACGCGCGTCATTGGTTCTATTAGTCTTCCGACGACCTGCCTTGGTACATGTGTGCAACCCAGTAGATATGAATATGATCATAGCTAATTCTCTCTCTATATATATTCTTTTCTCTTTTTTGACAGAAGAGCCGTTGGACTACTTCAGAAGCAGCTGCGCATTGTGTCAAGTTGAATCCAAGATTTTACATCCAAATGATGTGGAACTCAGATGCGGAAAAGATGGGCACGAAAAGGAAATTTTCCGCGAGAGGTGTTCATGGAATGGGCAAAAGCAGGAATTCTTCACCCGGAGCGACATGCTGAAGACACCCTTCTTGTTAGGAGGAGACGGGCTTCGGTATAGGCTAGATTGACCATCATTTATGTAGTTTTTTCTCCTCATTTGTCACACGTGTTTAGTTTCCTGGATCATTAAGGAAATAAACCAATTATTTGTACGAAACATGTACCATTATAGAAAATTGGCAATCATGGATGGAGTAGAGCATACCACCGGATTGCACAATTCCAAGTTGTAAATTTCAATGATGTGGGCAGTTTTATTAACTGCCATCACTACTGGAAAAATCATTGTTGCCGAGTTCTTTTCTATTTGCCGAGTGCGAGAACACGGGATCACGGCAAAAGACATCTAAGCCGGGTATGGTTCTCAGCACACACTAGGGCACGGCACATGGGTATCTCTGCCTAGCCCCGCCTATAAGAAACTCGGCAAACATAAAGGCACTCGGCTTATGCACGGTGTGCCGAGAGCCCTGCAGAAGGCACCCGGCAAACAAGAACCACGTGGCACGGCCGTTTGCAGTTGACGGCCCTGTGACGCTGGGCAGCTTTTGCCAAGATCCCCGACGAAAGGCACTCGGCAATCTTTGTGGTATATAAACCTGCCGAACCCTAGCTGACACTCCCATTCTATTCTCGATCGGGGGCAGGCCGCCGCTCATCCCCGCGTGGTTCCGCCGCCGTCGTCGGCCCTATACTACCCACCGCCCGCCGCCGTGCTAGCCAACCGTTTTAGTTTAGTATATCATTGCGTTGTATAGAAAAGAAGTTTCTATCCAGTAAAAACCATGGTTTGGTTTGCTGTGGCATGGATGCAGGTCGTACCCTTGCACACCAGAGTAGGTACGTACGTGACCCAAATCTCATGAAAACTTTTTTACCCCGCAAAAAAAATCTCATGAAAACTTTTACCTTCTTGTTTCTTCTTATTTTCAAGACAAGACATTTGTTCCATCGATTGCGTTGAATCCCTGTTTTGTTTTGTTTAATTATTATTATTAATTGTTTGTTTTGACGGCAGAGAGTTTGACAACTTCCACATTTGCCGTCTCCGTCTCGCCCTCTATGCCCTCAAACATTACAACTCCAAGCACCCGGTACGTACAATACTACTCCCAGTCTTCTCTCCATCTCGATCCATCCTTGCATATACATCCAGTACTGCTTTAGTTAGTTAGTTATATGCTTGTTTGAGATCCATGTCTTATATCTATATATGCATGCAGGATGCCGAGTTCTGGTTTCCTGACCAGCCCAAGGTTGCCTGCACTGGTTTCAGGGAAGATATCTGGTACCACCTCAACTTCTCCGCCCACCGCAAGGAAGATGGCGACGAGCAGAGGTTCTTTGCTGAGCTACGCTTCGTCCAGTGCCCATGCAGACTTATCATCAAATCATGCACCACCTTAAGTACGTGCATGATGGTTCTATTATCTCTCACGCTACGCAACTCGGTCCATTGAGTGAATTGTAGAAAACCATCACATTTCAGCCGGGGTTTGGAGAAAACACTCTTCTACGTTTTTGCTGCAGAAAACACTGATTTTTTTCTAATCTTTTGCAAAAACCACCAAACCTTCTGTTCCGGCATTTTAAGCACTATTATGACAGGTGGGACCCTGTCTCGTCGACGTGGCTAATGGCCGCGAGCTGAAGCCGTGTAACGGCGCTACAGTGCCCACAGACGCCCCCGCTAGGTCCAGCTCTCTCCTCTGCCTCGCCCTCTCCTCTCGTCACTCTGTTCTCCTCCACTCACTCCTCTGTTCTTCTCCCCCGACGCCGGCACACCGCCGGCCGCCGTTCTGCTACGCCCCCGTGGCCATGGTGTCGTGGAGCGACCAGTGAGGATTCCGTGATGAACATCTCCTCCTCCAACGATGGCATCATCCAGGTCAGTTTGCTAGAGCTAGGGTTAGGGTTAGTGAATTGGGGATTTTTTGAATGAGCCGGATCTGAACCTAGGTTTCTCTTTGCTTGCTCCCGCAGCTTCCAGCTACGATGCACGATCGGAATTTCAATGGCACTGACGCAGATGTGAATGTTTTGTGCTAACACAGCGAGCCGGCCAAGCGCTTTGTTGCATTTGAAGGGATGCACACCGGCAGGAGGTTTCTTGGATGTGCTAAGAAGGTATGATGCTTTGTAAAGGAAGGTGTTCATTGCTTAATGCTTTGTTTATCAAGTTGTTAAGCTTTGTTTAGCTTGGTCTTTGTTTAGCTTGGTCTGACATGCCTTGTCATCAGTGGATGATAGACATTGTTTATTGTGGTCAGTGCTTACTCCTTTGTTTATCAAGTTGTTAAGCTTGGTTAAGTGCTTTGTCTTTGTTTAATTTGTTATAGCCACTGTGTTGGAGTGTGTTCTCAGCAGTGGATGGTAGTCATTGTTTATTATGGTCAGTGCTTAATGACTTGCTTAACATTGGCCATTGTTTATTTGTCTGCTATATGATTTGTTTGCTAGACATATTAGATACCTGAACCTGTTGGTTTGATGATCTTGAAAATACTGCGGAGTATGGCACTTAACACTGATCTTTATCCTACTCACTTAGATAATTCTTTATTGTTTTATTGTTTATTATACAGGAAGGCATAATCTGTGGAGTAGTTCAATGGATTGATTTTGAATGGCCAGACTCAATGGAGAAGGCATTGGCCAAGTTATGGGATATGTATGAGGAGATCAAGTCAGCTAGGACCAATGACAATCTAGAGAGTTCCTTTGCTATTCACAACCTGACAGAAGAGAAGAAGAAACTACGGGAGAATTATGACAGTTTGTATGCTGATGTGAATGCTCTCTTGGATGCCCAACAGCAGAGGGGTTTGGAGTTGAACAATCAAAAGGAGCAGAAGGAATGTATTGATGTGAAGATTGCAGAGCTAGAAACTGTAGTGGGCAACTTGAAGGAAGAGTTGTCAAAGAAAGAGGAGGAGAAGAAGAAAGTACAGGAGAACTATGACAGTTTGTATGCTGATGTGAATTCTCTCTTGGATGCCCAATAGCAGAGGGGTGTGGAGTTAAACAATTAGAAGGAGCAGAAGGAATATGTTGATGTGAAGATTGCTGAGCTAGAAGCTATAGTGGGCAACTTGAAGGCGGAGCTGTCAAAGAAAGAGGAGGAGAAGATGAAGCTGCTGCAGAAGTATGATACTCTAAAGAACCTGACATGTGCTCAAGCCAATGTGATAAGGAACTTGAAGTTCAATCATTTGAAGAAGGAAAGGCTAACAAAAGAGAGGCTTAAATTGCAGCATCACATTTCTGAGCTTCAAAAGTCTGAGGAGAACATAAAGCTGAAGCTTCAGGGGGTGAAGGCCATCTTAGATGAGTAGGGTGTCTTCTAGTATGATAATCATCTATGTGTATGTAGATGATAATCTTCTATGCAATACTTTAGTATGAATTTGTGAACCAACTACTTGAACTATGTATTTTGTGATCCAAGGTGTTGGATCCAATAGTGTTGTAATGTAGATGATAATCATCTATTTAGCACTTTAGTTTGAATTTGTGAACCCAGTAATTTAAGTATGTATGTTGTGATCCATTGTGTTGGATCCAACCTTGATGAACCTTTATGAATGTGAGTCAAATTTGATGTAATATGGTTTATGTGCTTAGTACAATTTGGTTTTATATGGTGTAGATGATTTAATGTAGATGATAATCATCCAATCAGTATTTTAGTTTGAATTTGTGAACCAAGTAATTTAACTTAGTATTTTGTTATCAATGGTGTTGGATCCAATTTGACCCCCATTTCATCGATTCATCGACAAAATGGGCCTAGGGGTAACTTGAACCTCATTTCATCGATTCATCGACAGAATGGCCCTAGGGGTACCCTGACCCTCATTTCATCGATTCATCGACAAAATGGCCCTAGGGGTAACTTGACCCTCATTTCATCAATTCATCGACAAAATGGCCCTAGGGGTAACTTCACCCTCATTTCATCGATTCATCGACAAAATGGCCCTAGGGGTAACTTGACCCTCATTTCATCGATTCATCAACAAAATGGCCCTAGGGGTAGCTTGA